>NC_057807.1:465921456-465947481 GCF_018294505.1 Triticum aestivum | reverse complement strand
AAATCATCGTGTAAGTTTTATTCTGTTTGGACTCTGTTTGATATCCTTTTCTATAAAACTCAAAAACAAGGAAAAAAACAGAAACTGGCACTGGGCTCTAGGTTAATAGATTAGTCCCAAAAATAATATAAAATAGCATATTAATGCATATAAAACATCCAAAACAGATAATATAATATCATGGAAAAATAAAAAATTATAGATACGTTGGAGACGTATCAAGCATCCCCAAGCTTAATTCCTACTCGTCCTTGAGTAGGTAAATGATAAAAATAGAATTTTTTTCATGTGGAATGCTACCTAACATATTTATCCATGTAATTTTATTGTGGCATGAATATTCATGTCCATAAGATTCAAAACAAAAGTTTAATATTGACATAAAAACAATAATACTTCAAGCATACTAATAAAGCAATCATGTCTTCTCAAAATAACATGGCCAAAGAAAGTTATCCCTACAAAATCATATAGTCTGGCTATGCTCCATCTTCATCACACAAAGTATTAAATCATGCACAACCCCGATTACAAGCCAAGTAACTGTTTCATACTTTTGATGTTCTCAAACTTTTTCAACTTTCACGAATACATGAGCGTGAGCCACTATAGGTGGAATAGAATATGGTGGTTGTGGAGAAGACAAAAAGAAGGAGATAGTCTCACATCAACTAGGCGTATCAATGGGCTATGAAGATGCCCATCAATAGATATTAATGTGAGTGAGTAGGGATTGCCACGCAATGAATGCACTAGAGCTATAAGTGTATGAAATCTCAAAAAGGAACTAAGTGTGTGTGCATCCAACTTGCTTGCTGATGAATACCTAGGGCAATTTGAGGAAACCCATCATTGGAATATACAAGCCAAGTTCTATAATGAAAAATTCCCACTAGTATATGAAAGTGACAACATAGGAGACTCTCTATCATGAAGATCATGGTGCTACTTTGAAGCACAAGTGTGGTAAAAAAATAGTAGCATTGCCCCTTCTCTCTTTTCTCTCATTTTTTTGTTTGGGCTTCTTTTGGTCTCATTTTTTTTGTAAAGTCCGGAGACTCATCCCAACTTGTGAGGGAATCATAGCTTCCATCATCCTTACATCACATGGGACAATGCTCTAATAGATCATCACACTTTTATTTACTTACAACTCAAGAATTATAGCTCGATTCTAGAACAAAATATGACTCTACCATGAATGCGTGCGGCAGTGTACCGGGATGTGCAATGATCAAGAGTGACATGTATAAAAAATATGAACGGTGGCCTTGCCACAAATACTATGCCAACTACATGATCATGCAAACTAATTTGACAATGATGAAGCGTGTCATAATAAACGGAAAGGTGGAAGTTGCATGGCAATATATCTCGGAATGGCTATGGAAATGGCATAATAGGAAGGTATGGCGGCTGTTTTGAGGAAGGTATATGGTGGGTTTAATGCACTGGCGAGAATTGCGCGATACTAGAGAGGCTAGCAATGGTGGAAGGGTGAGAGTGCGTATAATCCATGGACTCAACATTAGTCATAAAGAACTCACATAATTATTGCAAAAAATTATTAGCTATCAAAACAAAGTACTACATGCATGCTCCTAGGGGAAGGGTTGGTAGGAGTTAACCATCGCGCAATCCTGATCTCCACACAAAGGAAGACAATCAATAAATAAATCATGCTCCGACTTCATCACATAACGGTTCACCATACGTGCATGCTGCGGGAATCACAAACTTTAACACAATTATTTCTACCAATCCACAATTACTTACTAGCATGACTCTAATATCACCATCTTTATATCTCAAAACAAATGCAAGGAATCAAACTTCTCATAGTATTCAACGCTCTTTATATGAATGTTTTTATTATATCCCTCTTGGATGCCCATCATATTAGGACTAAATTCATAACCTAAGAAAATTTCCATTCTATTTAGAGACTCTCAAAATAATATAAGTGAAGCATGAGAGTTCAAAAATTTCTATAAAATAAAGCCACTGTCGTGCTCAAAAAATATATAAGTGAGGCACTAGAGCAAATTGCCTAGCTCAAAAGATATAAGTGAAGCACATAAAGTATTCTAATAAATCACGATTCATGTGTGTCCCTCTCAAAAGGTGTGTATAGCAAGGATGATTGTGGTAAACTAAAAAGCAAACTCTCATATCATACAAGATGTTCCAAGCAAAACACATATCATGTGGTGAATAAAAATATAGCCTCAAGTAAATTTACCGATGGATTGAAGATGAAAAAGGGGATGCCATCCGGGGCATCACCAAGCTTAGATTCTTGGTTGTCCTTGAATATTACCTTGGGGTGCCTTGAGCATCCCCAAGCTTAGGCTCTTGCCACTCCTTATTCCATAGTCCAACAAATCTTTACCCAAAACATGAAAACTTCACAACACAAAATTTTACAGAAAACTCATGAGATCCGTTAGTATAAGAAAATAAATCACCACTTTTTGGTACTATTGGGAACCCATTTTTTAGTTATATTGATATAATATCTACTGTATTCCAACTTTTCCATGGTTCATACCCCCCGATACTGCCCATAGATTCATCAAAATAAGCAAACGACACATAGAAAACAGAATCTGTCAAAAACAGAACAGTCTATAGGAATCTGGAAACTTAGTATACTTTTGTAACTCTAAAAATTCGGAAAAATTAGGGCAACCTGGATAATTCTTATATCTATCTTGTGTAAAAAATTCAGATCCAAATCACGCTTATGTGATTTTCGAAAATTGTTTTACTGGGAGCAAAAGTTTCTGTTTTTCAGCAAGATGAAATCAACTATCACCGTAAACCATCCCAAAGGTCTTACTTGGCTCAAACACTAATTAAAATAGAAAAAAATCTAACTGGAGGCTAGATGATAAATTTATTTAAAAATAGGAAAGAAGAATATTGGGTTGTCTCCAAAGAAGCGCTTTTCTTTAAAGCCTTTTAGCTAGGCATTGATAATTTTGATGATGCTCACATGAAATACAAGAATTGAGGCACAAAGAGAGCATCATAAAATATGTGACAAACACATTTAAGTCTAACATACTTCCTATGCATAGGCATTTTATAAGCAAACAAATTATCAAGGCAAGCAAAAACTAGCATATGCAAGGAAGATGATTAAAACATAGACAATCTCAACATGAAGAGAGGTAATTTAGTAACATGACAACTTCTAACACCATATTTATCTCTCTCATAATAATTACATGTAGGATCATAATCAAATTCAACAAAATAGCTATCACATAACATATTCTCTACATGATCCTCATGCATGCAAAGTTGACACTCATCCAAAATAGTGGGATTATCATCAAATAAAGTCATGACCTCTCCAAGCCCACTTTTATCCAAAAAAATGCATAAGATTGAATATTCTCCAAATATGTGGGATTATTTTTATCTAGAGTTGACACTCTTCCAAATCCACTTTCAATATTATTGCAAAAACTATTATCAATCTCATATTTATCATGGGGTATAAATAAATTTACAATATCATAAGAAACATCATCACCCCAATCATGATCATTGCAATAAGTAGTGGACATAGCAAAACTAGCATCCCCAACCTTAGGGTTTTGCATATTATTAGCATAATTCATATTAACAGAGTTTATAATAACATCATTGCAATCATGCTTTTTATTCAAGGAGCTATCAAGTGTGGGTGCAATAGCAATAATTTCATGTTTAACAAAAGGAACTATAGCAGGTTCTCCATAAGCATAACTAATATTGGCATCATGGCCATAAGAATAGCAAGCATCATGTTCATCAAGGGATATTTTAATCAAATCAACGGAATCATAATAATCTATAAGTTCATGCATATCATTATTTTCTTCCAAAGCAGCAGACATTCTCTCAATAAATTCTTTAACATGGATTATGAGCATAGTTTTCATAGCAATATTTAAGTAGCAACTTCATACGCACCCTTAAAAGCTACAAATTCTTCAATTTGCTCTATATCATATTAACTATAAACACCTTTGGCATAAGAAGATAGGATTTCATTATCATTAAACTCACATAGGTAGGGAAGGTGTTTTTTAGCGTTCTCCGAGCAACAAGTAAAATCATAAATTTCACATAGATTCAAAGCATAGCATAGCAAACAATTTATTTGATTCCATAAGAGTCCCCCTTTTTCAAAGAAACGATGAAGCACAAAATGAGCATGCTCATCTAATGATTTTCCCTCAACTAAACTAGTTGGGGTTTCAGCACGAGCACATATGGATCAAAGACGATCCAAGTAGAAAACTTTAAGTGGATCCATATCAATAGATTTTTAGCAAACAAAGATGCAAGCAAATAGAAGGCACATGGAAACACAAGCAAAGATAGCAAAAAGGCATACGAAAAGATGAGCGGAAATACGAACGAAAAGAGGGCGAATAAAAAGGCAAATATTTTTGTGTTTTTCTGAAAACGTTTTAGAAGTGGGGGAGAGGAAAACGAAAGGCAAATGGCAAATAATGTAATGCAAGAGATGAGATTTTATGGTGGGTACTTGGTAGGCTTGATGTAGAACCTCCCCTGCAACAGCTCCAGAAATTCTTCCTGTACTTCTTGAGCTTGCGTTGGTTTTTCCCTTGAAGAGGAAATGGTGATGCAGCAAAGTAGAGATAAGTATTTCCCTCAGTTTGAGAACCAAGGTATCATTCCAGTAGGAGGTACAAGCAAGTCTTCAATCTATGCACCTACACAAACAATCAAACACTTGCACCCAACGCGATAAAGGGGTTGTCAATCCCTTCACGGTAACTTGCAAGGATGAGATCGATAGAGATAGATATAAAAGATTACTAAAATGTAAAACAAAATAAAAGTAAACAAAACTTAGCGAGGTATTTTTGCGTTCTTTGGTTTATAGATCTTAAAATATATGATGGAAAATAGACCCGGGGGGCATAGGTTTCACTACAGGCTTCTCCCTTGAAAGAAAACATACGGCGGGAGGACAAATTAATGTCGAGCAATTGATAGAAAAGCGCAAAATTATGACGATATCCAAGGCAATGATTATGAATATAGGCATCACGTCCGTGTCAAGTAGACCGAAACGATTCTGCATCTACTAGTATTACTCCACACATCGACTGCTATCCAGCATGCATCTACAGTATTAAGTTCAAAAGAACGGAGTAACGCCTTAAGTAAGATGACATGATGTAGAGGGATAAACTCAAACAATATAATTAAAATCCCAACTTTTTACCATTGATGGAAACAATACAATACGTGCCTCGCTACCCCTACTATGTCACTAGGTGAGGACACTGCAAGATTGAACCCAAAACTAAACACCTCTCCCATTGCAAGAAGAACCAATCTAGTTGGCCAAACCAAACCGATAATTCGAAGAGAAATACAAAGATATCAAATCATGCATATAAGAATTCAGAGAAGATTCAAATAATATTCATAGATAATCTGATCATAAATCCACAATTCATCGGATCTCGACAAACACACCTCAAAAGAATATTACATCGGATAGATCTCCAAAAACATAGAGGATAACATTGTATTGAAGATCAAAGAGAGAAAATAAGCCATCTATCTACTAGTTATGGACCCGTAGGTCTGTGGTAAACTACTCACGCTTCATCGGAAGGGCAATAGAGTTGATGTAGAAGCCCTCCGTGATCGAATCCCCCTCCGACAGGATGCCGGAAAAGGCCCCTAGATGGGATCTCATGGGTACAGAAGGTTATGGCGACGGAAGTATTTTGGTGGACGCTTCTGGTCATTTGGGAATATTTCTGAATTTATAGGCCAAGAATTAGGGTTGGAGGACTCTAGAGGGGCCCAACAGGGGGCGCCCCCTTAGGGCCCGCCCTGAGGGCTTGTGGAGCCCTCGGGACTCTTCTGCATTCCTCTCCAAGTCCTACATGTGTCTTCTAGTCCAAGAAAAATCATCGCAAAAGTTTTATTCCGTTTGGACTCCATTTGATATTCCTTTTCTGTAAAAACTCAAAAACAAGGAAAAAACAAAAATTGGCACTGGGCTCTAGGTTTTTAGGTTAGTCCCAAAAATAATGTAAAATAGCATATTAATGCATATAAAACATCCAAAACAGATAATATAATAGCATGGAACAATCAAAAATTATAGATACGTTGGAGACGTATCAGCTATGGACCCGTACGTTTGTGGTGAACTACTAACGCATCATCGAAAGGTCGCAAGGATGATGTATAAGCCTTCCGTGATCGGTTCCCCCTCCGGCAAAGCAGAGAAAAAGGCCTCCAGATGGGATCGCGAAAGAACAGAAGCTTCGAATGGCGGAAAAAGTGTTTTAGGTGGCTCTCTGTTGGTTTCCCAATATTTGAGAATTTATAGAAGTGGAATTAGGTCAGACAAATCCTCGAGGCACCACAAGGCAATAGGATGCTCCCCTGGGAGCGCCCTATTGCCTTGACGTCTCCTCGTTCATCATCTGGTCTCCTCCTAAAGCTTCTGGGATCTCTCTTGTCCAGATAAGAAACGTCAAAAAGTTTTGTAGCCTTTGGACTCTGTTTGGTACTGATTTTCTGGAAAACCAAAAACAAGCAGAAAATAGCAACTGCCACTAGGCACTGGTTTAATAGGTTAATTCTGGAAAATGATATAGAATAGTATAAAAATGCATATGAATCATCCAAGATTGATAATATAATAGCATGGAACAATCAATAATTATAGATATGTTTGAGACGTATCAGCATCCCTAAGCTTAATTATTGCTCGTCTCAAGTAGGTAAATGATAAAAGCAGAATTTTTGATGTGGAATGCTACCTAACATGTTTATCATGTAATCTATTTTATGGTATTAATATTAAGAAATGAATGATTCAAGGCAATAGTCTATAATTTGATATAAAGACATCAGTACTCAATCATACCAACAAACAATCATGCCTTTCAAAATAAAAATGCTAAATAATGTTATCCCTACAAAATATATAGCCCGCCATGCTTAGTCTTTTTAACACAAAATATTAATCGTGAACTACCCCGATAACAAGCCAAGTAACAGGATCATACTTTTTAATGCGCTTCAGCCTTTTCAACCCCACCCAATACATGAGCTTGAGCCATGGATATAACACAAAGGGTGGAATAAAATGCGGTGATAGAGATCATTAAGGGTAAGTCAAAAAATGAAGAAAGTCTCGCATCGACATGGCTAATCAACGGGCTATGGAGATGCCCATCAATTGATATCAGTGGGAGGAGTAGGAATTGACATGCAACTGATGCACTAAGAGCTATAAGTTTATGAAAGCCCAAACTGAAACTAAGTGGGTGTGCATCCAACTTGCTTGCTTATTAAGACCTTCGGCATTTAAGGAACCCATCATCGGAATATACAAGCTAAGTTCTCAACTCAGGAGACTCTCTAAATGAAAAACATGGTGCTACTTTGAAGCACAAGTGTGGAAAAGGATAGTAATATTGCCCCTTCTCTATTTTTTCTCTAATTTTTTTTGTTGGGCTCTTTTTGGCCTCTTTTCTTCCTTTTTTAATTTTTTGTCCAGTTCCTCATCCCGACTTGTGGGGGAATCATAGTCTCCATCATCCTTTTTTCACTGGTATAATGCTCTAATAATGATGATAATCACATTTTTGTTTACTTACAACTCAATATTACAATTCGGTAACTAGACCAATATGACTCTACATGAATGCCTCTGGCAGTGTACCATGATGTGCAATGGTCTAGCGTAACATGTATAAAAAATGATGAACAATGGCTGAGCCACAAATACTATGTCAACTATATGAGCATGCAAAGCAATGACAATGAATATGTATGTCATAAAAATGAAACGATGGATGTTGCATGGAAATATATCTCGGAATGGCTATGGAAATGACATAATAGGTAGGTATGGTGGTAGTTTTGAGTAAGATATAAGGAGCCTTATGTGTGATAGAGCGTATCATATCACGTGTTTTGGATGCACCAATGAAGTTTGCACTGACTCTCGAGTTGAGAAAGGGCAATGCATGGTATCGAAGAGGCTATCAAATTGTAGAAAGGTAAGAGCGTGTATAATCCATGGACTCACATCAGTCATAAAGAACTCATATACTTATTATGAAATTTTATTAGCCTCGAAGCAAAGTACTACTCGCATGCCCCTGGGGGGATAGATTGGTAGGAAAAGACCATCACTCGTCCTCGACCACCACTCATAAGGTAGACACTCAATAATAAATCATGCTCCAACTTCATCGCATAACTAGAGACTATAGGTGCATGCTTCAAAAATCACAAACCTTAATACCAATATTCTTACTAAACCACAATCATTCCCTAGTACATCCACATATCACCATCTTATATCGCAAAACTATTGCAAGGAATCAAACATATCATATTCAGTGATCTACATGAAAGTTTTTATTATATCCCCCTTGAATACCTGTCATTTATGGAGTAGTCTTATAACCCATGCAAATTTCCATTACTGTTTATGAGACTCTCAAAAATATTTAAGTGAAGCATGAGAGTGCAACTATTTCTTCAAAATATAACCACTACCGTGCTCTAAAAGATATAAGTGAAGCACTAGATCAACTGCCTAGCTCGAAAGATATAAGTGAATCACAAAGATTATTCCAAAAAATAACGAATAAATGTGTGACCCTCTCAAAAGGTGTGTCCAGCAAAATTATTGTGTCAAACTAGAAATAAAACAAAGAAAACACTACTATGGCAGAAGACGCTCCAAGTAAAACTCATATCATGTCATGAATAAAAGTATAGCTCCAAGTGATATACCGATGGTTTGTAGATGAAAGAGGGGATGCCATCCGGGGCATCCCCAAGCTTAGACGCTTGAGTCTTTATTGAATATTACCTTGATATTCCCTGGGCATCCCCAAGCTTAGGGTCTTGCTGCTCTTTATTCCTACATCCATCGTGATCTCACCCAAAACTTGAAAAATTCAGCACACAAAACTCAACAGAAACTTCATGAGATCTCTTAGTATAATAAGCAAATCATAAATTTAGGTACTATTATGAACCCATTCATATTTTATTATTGCATAATACCTACTGTATTATAACTTTTCCATGACTTATACCCCCCTCCATATAATCGATAGCATCATTAAAACAATCAAACTATGCAATGAAAACAGAATTTGTCTAAAACCGAACAGTCTATAAAGATCTGAATAAACATCATACTTCTGGAACTGTAAATTTCTCAAAAATTAGCACAACATGGGAAATTTGTATATCAGTCATGTGTAAAAAATTCAAATCAAAAGGACATTCCAGTGATTATTTTTAAATTCCTAGAGTGAGTGCAAAAGTTTTTGTTTTTTGACAGAATCAAATCAACTATTAACCAAATGATCCCAAAGGATTTACTTGGCACAAACACTAACTAAAACATAAAAACACAATCATAACAGTAGCATCATTGTGTCATCACACCAAAACAGAAAATAAATAGGAAAAATAAGATAAATATTGGGTTGCCTCCCAACAAGCGTTATTATTTTACGCCCCTAGCTAGATGTAAGGCATAGTTTCAAGTGTTTTCATCTTTCATATTAATTCCATAGGTGGCCCTATTAATAGATTGATATGGTGGTTTAATTCTCTTTCTAGGGAAGTGTTCCATCCCTTTCTCTAATGGAAATTGGACCATTATATTTCCTTCTTTCATATCAATGATTGCACCTATGGTTCGTAGGAATGGCGGACCAAGTATTATAGGACAAGATAGATTGCATTCAATATCAAGCACAATGAAATCAACAGGCACATAATTTCTATTAGCAAGAATAAGCACATCATTTTTATTCTAACCAAAGGTTTCTGAATAGTTAAATCTGCAATGCAAATTAAGGGAACATTCATCCATATCGGTGAGGCCTAGAACATCACATAAATATTTTGGTATAGTGGAAATGCTAGCACCTAAATCACATAAAGCATTACATTTATAATCTTTAATTTCTACTTTTATAGTAGGTTCACATTCATCATGCATTTTCTAGGTATTGAAACTTCCAACTGTAGCTTTTCTTCATGAGCTTTTATCATAGCCTCTACAATATGTTTAGTGAAGTAAGAATTAGGTGAAATTATCATGGATCGTCAAAAGGTTATGTAGCATTTGGACTCTGTTTGGTACTGATTTTCTGGAAAACCAAAAACAAGTAGAAAACAGCAACTGACAGTAGGCACTGGGTTAATAGGTCAGTTCCCAAAAATGATATAAAATAGTACAAAACTGCATTTAAAGCATCCAAGATTGATAATATAATAGCATGGAACAATCAAAAATTATAGATACGTTGGAGACGTATCAGCTACCACCGGGCCCCTTCTCCTGCCCTCCCCGTTTGTCGCTGTCGTTGGCTGCGTTCGCGATGGCGGCAAGCCTTGTTCCCTAAGGGGCGGGAACCTCTGGCTGTCCTCTATTGGTGGCCAAGCCCAGATCCTGTGGCCGTGGCCCCGATTTGGATGGAGGTATGGCTCCCTTGGCACGGTGGAGTGGGCTTCCCTAGCGCACCGCATGGTAGTTGGTGCTCCTTGGTGTCACCATGGCGGTCTCCCGAGCATTGTTGTGCAAGGCTACTTTAGATATGGCTTATCCCGGTCAGGGGCGTGTGGATCTAGCCTTGTCCAGCTGCTTTGACGGGCAACTAGTTGTTGGGGGCTAGGTCGACCGCTCCGAATTGGTGCTGGTGGTGCACGACATCTGGATCTGCTCGCCTTCTCTCCTACCCCTGCTTGGTGTGCTCCTCCGTACAGACCTGGGTCGTGAGACTTGCCAATTTTTTGGCGGATGGAGATGTTCGTCAGATCTGCTTCTACCTCCGTAACGCCATTTGTTTTTTGAGTGAAAGCCCTAACTACGGTGGGTGGCAACTACGCCTTTGGCGTAGTACCCTTCTTGAAGGTGGCGCCTTGAGATAGTTGGCAGGTGGACACCATTGGGTTCGCATTTGTAGCGATTTGGATCATGAGGTGGTACGGTGGGCCACCTACCGCATCGGCGACGGTAGGTCTCGGCGGCGTGGCGCAGCACGGTCTCGGTGATGGACATGTGTTGATGAACGAGCCAGAGTGGTGGTGATATCCGGTGATGTGGTGGCTGACGGTGCATAATCCGTTCAGTACCCTTGGTAGGGTTGCTAATGTGGCCGGGAGTACCAGATCAAGGTCACACAGAGGTTTTACCTAGTTTCGGGCCTTCGGTGAGGAGTAATACCCTACATCCAGCTTTCTGTTGTTATTGAACGTGAGTATACCTCGTCCGAGTAATTACAATGGAGTGTAGGAGTTGCTATCGAGAGTCAAGTCTTCCAGAGTAGATGGGTGTCGGTGTCAAAACCGACGGATCTCGGGTAGGGGGTCCCGAACTGTGCGTCTAGGCGGATGGTAACAGGAGACAAGGGACACGATGTTTTTACCCAGGTTCGGGCCCTCTCGGTGGAGGTAAAACCCTACTCCTGCTTGATTAATATTGATGATATGGGTAGTACAAGAGTTGATCTACCACGAGATCAGAGAGGCTAAACCCTAGAAGCTAGCCTATGGTATGATTGTTCTTGGTCCTACGGACTAAAACTCTCCGGTTTATATAGACACCGGAGAGGGCTAGGGTTACACAGAGTCGGTTACAATGGGAGGAGATCTTCGTATCGTATTGCCAAGCTTGCCTTCTACGCCAAGGAAAGTCCCATCTAGACACGGGACGACGTCTTCAATCTTGTATCTTCATAGTCCGGGAGTCCGGCCAAAGGTCATAGTCCGACCATCCGGACACCCCCTAATCCAGGACTCCCTCAGTAGCCCTTGAACCAGGCTTCAATGACCATGAGTCCGGCACGCAAATTGTCTTCGACATTGCAAGGCGGGTTCCTCCTCCTAATACTTCATAGAAGATGTTGAACACAAGGATAGTGTCTGGCTCTGCAAAATAAGTTCCACATAACACCGTAGAGAGAATAATATCCACACCAATCTAATCTGCTGACGTATTCCGCAGCGTGACATCACGCCATGGCCAAGTCTTTACTCGAATCATTTTACTGTTTCGCCTCAGCGCGTTTAGCGAGGCGGTTCCCTTGGCACGTCTTGTCAAAGCAGAGATCGTGTCCCCTTATTCCTGGATTCTCATCAATACGGGCGTGGATAACCCAACCATGCCTTTGGTATGACTCCCTATTGAAAGCGAGTCCCAAACGGTTACGGGGAGGGCTCTTGGTATTCAACTCCTTTATAAAGAGACCAAGGCTCGACTCCTTTCTTTTCAATCCAATCGAATCCGCCCCTCGCTTTGAGTTCCAACACCCAGAGCTCTAGTTTTAGGTGCTTCGGACCTTCGACGATGTCCGGCTCCAACCTCCAAGGCTGGTGGATGCCTTCCTCTGTTATGGAAGAAGATGTGCGAAAGCTGAGAGATGTCAGGTACCTAACTGGTGAAATCTCGCACAGGCTGCCTGCTCAAGGGCAGACCATTCCCACTCCCCAGCCTGGTGAGAGCGTGGTGTTCACATCTCACTTTCTTCGGGGGCTAGGCTTCCCGATTGATCCCTTCGTGAGGGGGCTTATGTTTTATTACGGGCTGGAATTCCACGACTTAGCTCCGGAGTCGATCCTCCAAATCTCATCATTCATTGTTGTGTGTGAGGCCTTCCTCCATGTTACTCCTCACTTCGGACTGTGGCTTAGAACCTTCAAGGTGGAACCGAAGATGATCGAGGGGCAGCACGCTGAGTGCGGAGGAGCTATCATAAGCAAGATGGCCGACGCTCCATGGCCCGAGGGCTCTTTCCAAGAGGAGTTCGGCTTATGGCAACGGGACTGGTTTTACGTCACAGCCCCCAGGGGCACCACATGGGTGGCGCCACCTGCTTTTTGCTTGGGTCCCCCACCACGGCGAGCGTCATGGGTCAACGAAGGGCTTATCTGGGGGCCATCCAAAGACGTGCCCGTACTGCAGGACCGCATTCGAGATCTCCTAAAAAGAGATATTAACTTGACCATAGTGGCGCAAGTTATGCTGATTCGCCGCATGCTGCCCTGCAAACGTCGCCCCCTCCGCATGTGGGAATTTAATCCGGAGGGACCGCGAGTCCTCCAACATTTCATGGGTGCGACACCCATGGAGATGTACAAATTGTTCTTCGGATCACAAGCAAGGTGTCCGGACTTGTCCGAGGACGCAGGTCTGAGCTGCAATCGCCCAGACGCTCAGGTAAGTAGCCCCGTATTTGGACACGCCATCCGTATTTTCGTCATGAAATTGCCTTTTAACAGAGCTATCTTTTGAACAGGAGTGGACAGCAAAGGCAAAGCTTATCAGGTGTGCAGCCCCCCTGCCCGAGACCGTGCCGGATCTTGTGTTAACCAGGATGCTGGAGATTATACTTTCGGCGGAGGGCGAAGAGGGGAACCAAGGAGCTACCGCCTCCACGAAGGAGGCTGTTAGGAGGGGAGGAATCGAGAATTCCCTCGACTTGGGAAAGAAAAGGACTGCCTCTGAAGACCCGGAGGGGATGGCCTT
Source organism: Triticum aestivum (assembly GCF_018294505.1). Lineage (NCBI taxonomy): Eukaryota > Viridiplantae > Streptophyta > Magnoliopsida > Poales > Poaceae > Triticum > Triticum aestivum. The sequence continues at coordinate 465,933,914 of NC_057807.1, read as the reverse complement.
GAAACGAGGGAAGAAATCTTCGTCAGAGGATCCGGCGCCGGAGAATACCCCAGCCGCATTGTGCCCTCAAGGGGATCAGCTCTCCTCCGAGTTGTAAGTAAAGAGAGGGGTTCAAAAATGAGTGGCATCCCTGTTTTATTTCTAAGGAAGATAACCGAAATATTACCTTGCAGTTCGGATCTCAACCCTTCTCAGCAGAGCTCATCTTCAGGGGATCTTCATCCGGAGATGATGGAGAGCAAAACGCCTCCCCTAGCTGCACCATCTTACGAGGCAGGCAACCCCGAGGTGTCGTCCCGGAGGGTTTTCCCAAGTCCGGACCCTGAAAAAGGTCATTAGGCTAGTCCGGCACCCTCTGGTGCGCGGTTGGAGGGGCTGAGGGATCTGCTCGGGCGAGCGTCCATCTCAGAAGAACACCGTATGTTGATGAACATGGTGATAGAAAGGATTTCATCCGCGGAAAGCGGATTGTACGAGGCTGCCAGGAGTTTACTGACAGGCTTTGAGGTACGTGGAAAGGTGTACCTTTTGGTAGAGTCGCATATAGAAAATGCGCCCTGTATAAATAGTAGCCCCTGAGACTCTATGTGTCGTCAAAAAGTGATGGCGCGTAGAGGATCATAACCCCAGGTATAAAGTGTCACCTTTTTATGAAGGTGGCGAGGTGTTCGGTGGCTAGCCGGACTGATGAATCTGCCGAGCTAAAGCGGCAACTTGATGTGGCGGATGCCGACATCGCGCTTATAAATAAGCGGTTGGACGAGGCACAAGGTATGCTCCAAAGTCATCTGATAAGAGGAGTTCGATGCTCGTGCCTTATAAAATATGTGCTTAATGTAGATGGTGCTGCTGCCGTGGAGAACATTCGGGCGGAACTTGCCCGAGCTAAGGAGCAAGCAAGAAAAAGTGATGCGGCTATCGTTAAGGCGGCTAAAGAGCTGAAAGCCGAACAGGCTGCTCACTGCCAGAGCAAGAAAGTAATAGCCGAGATGGCTATACAATTGAAGGATGCTACCGACCGCTATAAATTTCTCGAACGAGGAGAAGGGGCAGCTCAGAAGGACCTTGAGAAGATCACTGCCGAGGCCAAGGATACTTGCTCTACAATGAGAGCTATGAAGGAGGAGCTGCGTCAGGCCGGAGATATCACGGCTGGAAAGCCCTATATGCTGCGGATGAAGTTCGGGGATCCTAAGTATGCTCCGCTAGACTGGCAGTGGAGTGCGAAAAACACGTATCTGGATTTGGCAGCGAGTGCGGCAGACGCAACCGAACACTTCCGAGGTCGAGGTGACCATAAATTGGAAGAACTTTTTTGGTTGGAGTTCCACAATCCAGAACGCCCACTTTCGGTATCCGACCGTTTGGCCGCATGGGCGGAGCTGAACAGGTTATCCGGACTCGCCATGAAGTATGTTACGAGTTGTTTGTGGCCGGGAGAGCCAGAGCCGAAGAGTTATTTTAGCTTGGTGCAGCAGTTCCTTGGTTCGGTGCCGCATGTTGATGCAATGAAGAGGTCGGCATGCACAGAGGGTGCACAAATGGCTCTTGCCCGTGTCAAGACATACTGGGCGGATATGAAGGCTAGTATTGTTGCATCCCAAGATTCGGACGAAAGTCGAGTACCTGCCAAGCACTTCTTTGAGGAAGTTCTTCCGGGCGCTCGTTTGATAGAAGCGCGGTGCTCGAAGGATGTTGTATTCGAATAGCATGTGCTATTGTAAAAGGAATATTTTGATAGAATATAAAAGCTTTTTATACTTGTGCTTGCAAGAATTATAATACCTCCTGTGCGGTTGTTAATGTATATGTTTATATAACCTGAAAGATGGCAGTCATTGGCTTCAGCCCCCACGCATATAATGCGGGGGTGTTCGCAAAAAGGCGCCTTTTTCACACTTAATCCAACGTCTTGGTCCTACAAAGGAGGTGATGGCGCGGCGAACTAGGCAACCGGACTATAATGCTTAATCACTTTCACTTAGCCATAGGATTTTGACAGTGGGGCTACTTAATAGCCCCTAGAGGCACCGCGCTCGCCCGAATTCGGGGCGCGTGTGTGCCTGACTGGGAAGTGGCCCTTCGTTAATGCGGAGGAATCCTAAAGATTCCGAGAGTCATTGAGTGGTTGACCAGTCTCTCTCTATATCATGACAGTCAGTTTTCGGCTTTCTCTACTGAGGTGCTCGCCTGGCCGAACCGGGGCACAATCGCAGTAGTTCTCCTGGTGCCGTGTTAGCCAATATAAAGGAACGTAAGGTAGCAAAACACAGGAGCCGGGCAAACCCAACATTTGACCAAAGACATGATTTGGAGCTGATGCATATAAGGCCAAACTCGCGACGCCGAACACTCCCTAAGGTATTCGGTCTTTATTCAGACGGGCCGAACCGAAGCCCTTGGTAAAAAAGCCCCTGGTGTCCAGGTACGCGCAAAATTCTGGCGTGGCCACATGCCAAGACGCCAGCCTCCTCCTCGGCTATAGTGAAAACCGGGGGATGTTGTCAACAAGAGACAGTAAAAAAGGTTTACGCAGGGTCTTAATCTGAAAAGAATCCTTAAAACGGGTCCCTACTGCACGTCTGCGCCTGTGTCTCCGTTGTGCCTTATCCTGGACGGGCGTAGCACGGTGTTCCTCTGCGAAAGAAGGGAACTTAGTAAAAAATAATCGTGCGAGAAATCTATATTGAAATAATGAAAATATAGTACAGCGACATGAGCAAGATTGAGCCGTATTGTCTTCTGGCGTAAACATGCGGAGCCCCTTGTACAGGGTTATGCGGCTACTAAACCTTTGTATGTTTACGCCGTGTCCAGGATAGTAGGGCTGGATTAGTGTGCGGCTGTCCAGGAGGCCGCACCATTACCCGTACTTTGGGGATCAATTGATATTTCCCTTTAATGAGATGGTGCCTCGTGGACTGGGCATTTTGAGCGTAAGGGATGCATAATGCGGTATTGCGTTAAAGCGGGTGAAAGCTTCACGTCCCAGTAGCGCTTGATAGCGACTTATGAACGGGGCGATGTGGAAGGTTAGATTTTCGCTTCGGAAGTTGTCGGGTGAGCCGAACGTGACTTCTAATGAAAGGGAACCCATACTATGGGTATCTGAGCCCGGCGTGACTCCTTGAAAGGAAGTGTTGCCACGGCGAATTATTGCTGGGTTGACCCCTAGTTTGCGGATTGTGTCCTGATATAACAGGTTTAGGTCACTGCCGCCGTCCATAAGGACTTGTGTAAATTGGAGTCCGTCAATAATCGGATCCAAGACCAAGGCAGTCCAGCCTGCGTTCCGGACCCCTCTGGAGTAATCCTGATGATCGAAGGTGGTTGGTTGTAACAACCAGTGGCGGTGCTCCTCTGGGGCGGGGCGTATGGCGTGAAGCGCCATTCTGTTTTTCCCTTTTGTCATTTGAAGTGAATTTACTGTTTTGACTTCTTGTGGGAACTTCTTTTGTTCTCCGGTGTTCTGCTTGTGGGGTGCGTCGTCATCCTCGCTTGGTGTGTCGAGCCCCTTGTGTTCGGCATTGAGTTTTCCGGACTGCTTGAAGACCCAACAGTCTCTATGGGTATGGTTTGCAGGTCTTCCGGGGGTACTATGGATTTGACATATTTTGTCCAGGATTTTGTTGAGGTTAGATAGCTCGTCCCTGTCATCTTGGGGGGGCGTCTTTTTCTGATTTTGCCGAGAGCTTCTGAATCCGGCGTTGACCGCCGTGCTCCTCGGGTTAGTATCCTTGATCCGGCGTTGTTCTTTGTTACAGCGTGGTTTCCCGTTTCCATCTCTGAGTTCGGATGTACTCGGGTCGCTGGTGCTACTTCTTGCCAACCAGCTATCCTCTCCTGCGCAAAAGCGGGTCATGAGGCTTGTTAATGTGGCCATTGTTCTTGGCTTTTCTTGGCTGAGGTGTCTGGTGAGCCATTTGTCTCGGACGCTATGTTTGAAGGCTGCTAGGGCCTCGGCGTCTGGACAGTCGACTATCTGATTCTTTTTGGTAAGAAATTTGTTCTAGAGTTTCCGGGCTGACTCTCCAGGTTGCTGAGTTATATGTCTCAGATCATCTGCATCCGAAGGTCGGACATAGGTCCCTTGAAAATTTGCCCGGAAAGCATCCTCGAGCGCTTCCCAGCTTCCCATGGTGTTTTCGGGAAGGCTTTTAAGCCAATGTCGGGCTGGCCCTTTGATCTTAAGGGGTAAGTATTTTATGGCGTGAAGGTCATCTCCTATGGCCATGTGTATGTGGAGGATATAATCCTCGATCCAGACTCCAGGGTCTGTTGTTCCGTCGTATGCTTCTATGTTTACGGGCTTGAATCCCGTTGGAAATTCATGATCCAGTACCTCATTGGTGAAACAAAGGGGATGTGCGGCGCCCCTGTATGTACGTGTGCCGCGATGTTCAGATATTTTTTGCGTTGCATTGCTCGCTGGAGCTTGCTTTCTTGGCCCATAGATGGATCTGGTTGGACCAGTTTTTTGATGCGAATCCTTGGGCGGATCGCGTGCCGTATTGAGTGCGGCGCCCTTTGTCGCTTGAGATCGATCGTGGGGTCGTCTATCCGACCTGGTGGCTTCCTTGTTTTTTGACTGTGGGGGCTCTAAGGCCTCTTCATCAAATTCTGGTAGTAATTTCCGCTTCGGATAGCTCTTTGTGTGATGACTGTTGCCGTACTTGTGTGCGGTATTGAGTACTTTGCCCCATCTGATTCTGAGTGCATCTTCCGCTGTTTTGAGCTTCCGCTTCTGCTTTTTCAGGCTACATGCAGTGGCAACGAGCCTTTGGTGGAGGTTCTGGTGTTCCAGCAACTTGTCCGGCATGAGGTCGTCCAGACTATTATCTTTCCCGGGGACGGATTGTTCGATTTGTCTGCCCTGTTTGAATGGTTGCTCGATGGCATGTTCGTCTTCCGTTGATTCGCTCTGCTTTGTGGCTGGGTCTTTGTCGAGGTGGGGCTTGACGCGGCGCTTACGCCGCCGCTTTGGTTGTTTTTCGAGGGAGCAATCCCTGGTTGCGCCCTTTTGATCCTCATCGTTGCTTCTTTTAGGTGTGTCCACCATGTATACATCGTATGATGGGGTGTCTTTCCAGTGCCCTATAGGTGCTGGTTCTTGATCGTCTCCTTCATCAACGTCCATACCGTCGATGTCTTCGGAGTCGAAGTCGAGCATGTCGGTTAAATTGTCGATAGTGGCTACAAAGTGGGTGGTGGGTGGGTTCTGAATTTCTTCGTCGTCTGCATCCCAACCCTGCTGACCATAGTCCGGCCAGGGCTCTCCTGACAAAGAGAGAGAATTTAGTGAATTCAGGATATTGTCGAAAGGCGAGTGCTGAAAGACGTCTGCGGCCGTGAACTCCATGATCGGAGCCCAATTGGGTTCGATCGAAAGGGGTGCAGAAGGTTTGGAGTCCGGACAGGAATCCGGCACCTCGGAGTCACTGGCCTCACAAAGGACTAAACCGGTGTTTGGCTCCATCGCCGTAGAGATTGCGGCTCCTGGGGCGGCGTCCAACCGTCCGTCCCTGACTAGCGCAGTCGGCTTCGAGCTAATGGTTGGGGCGGACACCTGAGCAGCACTCTGGGTGTTGTCCGGCGGCAGAGCTAGATCATGTCCATCGTGACAGTGCCGCGCGCTCGGCCGTGGCTCGAATCCGTCGAAGATCAAGTCCCCGCGGATGTCGGCCGTGTAGTTTAAGCTTCCAAACCTGACCTGATGGCCAGGGGCGTAGCTTTCGATCTGCTCCAGATGGCCAAGCGAATTGGCCCGCAGTGTGAAGCCGCCGAATACGAAGATCTGTCCGGGAAGAAAAGTCTCACCCTGGACAGCGTCGTGGTTGATGATCGAAGAAGCCATCGGGCCTAAAGGTGACGACACAGAGGAACTCTCAATGAAAGCACCAATGTCGGTGTCAAAACCGGCGGATCTCGGGTAGGGGGTCCCGAACTGTGCGTCTAGGCGGATGGTAACATGAGACAAGGGACACGATGTTTTTACCCAGGTTCGGGCCCTCTCGGTGGAGGTAAAACCCTACTCCTGCTTGATTAATATTGATGATATGGGTAGTACAAGAGTTGATCTACCACGAGATCAGAGAGGCTAAACCCTAGAAGCTAGCCTATGGTATGATTGTTCTTGGTCCTACGGACTAAAACTCTCCGGTTTATATAGACACCGGAGAGGGCTAGGATTACACAGAGTCGATTACAATGGGAGGAGATCTTTGTATCGTATTGCCAAGCTTGCCTTCTACGCCAAGGAAAGTCCCATCCGGACACGGGACGACGTCTTCAATCTTGTATCTTCATAGTCCGGGAGTCCGGCCAAAGGTCATAGTACGGCCATCCGGACACCCCCTAATCCAGGACTCCCTCAATGGGGATCAGAGCCTTGTAGCCCTCGCCTTGTATGCTCGGTGAGGTTTAGGGTTTTACAATATGGAGATCCGATCTAGGTCGTCGCCACCTTGATTTGGGGGGCCAAGATGATTCGTTGGTGTCTATCCACTCATCTAAGCTCCTTTCTGTCAGCAGGCGTATGGTGGGCCTCATGGGCCCCTTGGCAGGCTTGTAGCTAGCCTCCCTATGGAGAAGCCACCACCCGGTGTATTACACTGTTAGTGGCGTCGATGGTCGTTGGGCCTGCCAAAGTCAATACGTTGATCTCTCCTAAAGTTGGGCTGGCGGGAGATGAGGGTGGTGGATTTAGGAGCTTGTGCATGCAGTATGCGTTGAGGGTCACCTAGAGTGGTTCATGCTCTCGGCTCGCCATGGGGCGGCTTGGTGTGGCCATCGGATTAGATGGTGTTAACCTTTTCCTTTCCAAATTTTGTGAACTTTTTTCTGCAAATTCATGAATCTTTTTCAAATTTGAACTTTCCAAGTATTGATTTTTTTCAAATGCGTGAACTTTTCCTCAAATTCATTATCTTTATTCCAAAATCATGAAATATTTCAAATTTACGGTTTTTTTAATATTTGAACTTTTTTATTAAAAAATGATATTTTTGAACTTTTTGTGAACTTTTTTGAATTTGTCAACTTTTATTAATTCGAGTATGTTTTCAAAATTCATGAATTTTTCTAATACATATTTTTAATGCGAATTTTCTTGCATGCTCGTGAACTTTTTGTGAAAATGTAAACTTTTCAAATTCATGAACTTTTCCAAACCGTCAACGGACAACGAACCAAGTCAACGGTCAATGGGCAGTCAATTGTCAGCGAGTTCAGGTCAACAGATCAAAACCAAGTCCCTAAAAAACCTCAGATCAAACTGATGAGCTGGAACGATCCGAGTTGGTCGCTCAGGGTCATGGGCCAACCCACTAGACGCTGCTGTGAGAGCCAATTTTCTTCGGAAATGTTAACGCCCACAAGTGTGGGCGTTTGCACATCGCCCACACGCATCCATCACCACTCATTTTGCCACGTATGAATAGATGACATCAGTAGAATTTTTTTGATTTTCGGCTTAAAAATGTTGTATCTCCTAAATAAAAAAGCGAATAAAAATCCGTTTTCACCATTAAATCCGTCTCGACGAGATCTTCAAAACTAGACCACATGTTGATATGTTTCGACGAATTTTTTTTTTGCCAGAAGTTGCCACGATGTTTACACTGCAGTTGCCATAGGGCTTAAACTAAAGTTGCCATGTGGCAATTTTAGTTTATAGATCATGGCAATTTTAGTATTTTGATGGTGGCAACTCCAGTACTTTGACCATGAAAATTATTTTTTGTATGAACCATGGCAATTTTACGTGCATGTATCATGGCAATTTTAGTTTATGGTTCATGGCAAGTCTAGTTTCTTAATTCCCCGTTTTATAAATGTCAAATTTTACTTTTAAATGTAGAAGAAAATAGCTGAAACATATTATGGCAACTTCAGTGTAAACATCATGGCAATTCATATGCAATAGACATGGCAACTTTTAATCCAAAAAAAAATTCATCAAAACATATCAACATGGGATCTAGTTTCGAAGATCTCATCGCGAGGGATTTAATGGTGAAAACGGATTTTCAATCGGATTTTTCGTTTAAGAGATAAAACATTTTAAAAACTGAAAATCCAAAAAGATTCCTACATACATGCATGCGATGACGTGGCAATCTGTTTACATTAGAGACATGTGGTGTGTCTCCCTTCCTACCACACGTGTGGCAGTTAGCGCGACTAATTTTCTTTCTTTCATGGCGCTAAAGGCGTGGAATAGGATACCTGTGTTGAGGCTTGTGATGCAAGGGACACAATGGGGCGAGAGATGGCTCATAGGCCCCGCCTCCAACAATTGCCAAAGATGGGGACTATTGGGTGGCATCGTGGTTCGCCACATGAGTAACTCATGCGACCCACCAATTATATATATATATATATATATATATATATATACATATGTATATATGCATTAGGGTGAACATGTTATTGTACCTTGCCATAGGAAAACTTACTATGTCATATCAGAAATTTGCATAAAAAAAAGAATATCATAACCAATGCACTTAGTTATCTATAGGACAACCAATTACCATTAATTTGACAACTACAATGAACTACTCAAGATGATCAGAATTTAGTGGTGGAACCTCTGCATAATGGTGGCCAGACGATTGCACAAAGCAATTCACACATACACATGAACCTTTATCACAGTACCCTTTCGTATCACCAAAGAGACGACACCACTCAAAACATTTGACCCAATTATCACATGCGAGCTTGATGCGTTCCTCAAGACACTTCCCTTGAACCTCGCCTATATAAATGAAAGAAATTTTGTTACAATGCAAAATCCTACATCCTTAAAGAAATAAAGGTTTAATACATGATGAAAAACATAAAATCCCTACATATGTATGAAATGATATATTCTCCTACTTACCAAAAGACATAAGGAGCATCAATGCCAACATGGATGCCACAACGATGGTGGTCTTGCGAGCCATCGAGAACACTTGGATGGGGTGTGAACTAATCTTGCATGTATTTACATTGGAAAGTGCACAGTTATGAGAGTCTTCATCTATATCTTCAAACCGAGGTCTCACAACAATAATAGCCTTTTGTGGCATTAATTGTTAAAGATTTAAAATATTGGCTTCCTATCCTTGACATTAGTTTTAGAAGATTGGAAGAGCTTACTACTTAGCCTTGGCATTAATTGTAGAAGATAGGAAATGTTCAATATCCATCCCAATAATTAATAGTTGAAGATTGTTGTGAGGAGTAAAATTGTCTCCTTGTGACGGTGCTCTCTCCGCAGCATGCACGCCAAAAACTACATATGTATGAAATAATATATTATCCTTCCTACCGAAAGACACAAGTAGCATCAATATCAACATGGATGCCACAACAACGGTGGTCTTGCAATCCATCGAGAACACTTGGATGGGGTGTGAACTAATCTTGGCATATATTTATATTGGAAGGTGCACACTTATGAGAGTCTTCATTTATATCTTCAAACTGAGGTGTCACGACAATAAAGTTGAGTCCAATATCAAGCCTTTTGTGGCATTAATTGTTGAAGATTGAAAAGATTGGCCCCCTATCCTTGACGTTAGTTTTAGAAGATTGGAAGAGTGTACTGCCTAGCCTTGGCATTAGTTGTAGAAGATAGGAAATGTCCAATATCCATCCCAATAATTAGTACTTGAAGATTGTTGTGAGGAGTAAAATTGGCTCCTTGTGAAGGTGTTCTCTCTGCATCATGCACGCCAAAAACTATGGTGTATGAACGATAAGAAGCATAAAAGAGGAGGTCAAAATATAGAATCAAAGACATCCCAAAAGACAAGAGCTGTGACGCCCCCGATTCAATCGTACACTAATCATGCACGCAAATGTGTACGATCAAGATCAGGGACTCACGGGAAGATATCACAACACAACTCTACAAATAAAATAAGTCATACAAGCATCATAATACAAGCCAGGGGCCTCGAGGGCTCGAATACAAGTGCTCGATCATAGACGAGTCAGCGGAAGCAACAATATCTGAGTACAGACATAAGTTAAACAAGTTGCCATAAGATGGCTAGCACAAACTGGGATACAGATCGAAAGAGGCGCATGCCTCCTGCCTGGGATCCTCCTAACTACTCCTGGTCGTCGTCAGCGGGCTGCACGTAGTAGTAGGCACCTCCGGGGTAGTAGTAATCATCGTTGACGGTGGCGTCTGGCTCCAGGGCTCCAGCATCTGGTTGCGACAACCAGAAAGAAAGGAAAGGGGGAAAAAGGGGGGAGAAAGCAACCGTGAGTACTCATCCAAAGTACTCGCAAGCAAGGAACTACACTACATATGCATGGGTATATGTGTAAGGAGGCCATATCAGTGGACTGAACTGCAGAATGCCAGAATAAGAGGGGGATAGCTAATCCTGTCGAAGACTACGCTTCTGGCAGCCTCCGTCTTGCAGCATGTAGAAGAGAGTAGATTGACGTCCTCCAAGTAGCATCTCCAAGTAGCATCTCCAAGTAGCATCGCATAGCATAAACCTACCCGGCGATCCTCTCCTCGTCGCCCTGTAGAAAAGCGATCACCGGGTTGTCTGTGGAACTTGGAAGGGTGTGTTTTATTAAGTATCCGGTTCTAGTTGTCATAAGGTCAAGGTACAACTCCATGTCATCCTGTTACCGAAGATCACGGCTATTCGAATAGATTAACTTCTCTGCAGGGGTGCACCACATAACCCAACACGCTTGATCCCATTTGGCCGGACACACTTTCCTGGGTCATGCCCGGCCTCGGAAGATCAACACGTCGCAGCCCCACCTAGGCTCAACAGAGAGGCCAGCACGCCGGTCTAAACCTAAGCGCGCAGGGGTCTGGGCCCATCGCCCTGAGCACACCTGCGCGTTGCGTACGCGGCCGAAAGCAGACCTAGCCTAGTGGCGTTCCAGTCCAATTCGGCGCGCGCCGATCCGTCGCTGACGTCTGAAGTGCTTCGGCTGATACCACGACGTCGGGATACCCATAACTACTCCCACGTAGATGGTTAGTGCGTATAGGCTCGTAGCCGACTCAGATCAAATACCAAGATCTCGTTAAGTGTGTTAAGTATCCGCGAATGCCGAACAAGGCCAGGCCCACCTGTCTCCTAGGTGGTCTCAACCTGCCCTGTCGCTCCGCCACAAAGTAACAGTCGGGGGCCGTCGGGAACTCAGGCCCACCACTACCTGGATGGAGCCACCTGTCCTTTCAGCCCCCAACTCCGAACAGTATCACATGTAATGTAACAGTGTAAAGTATATAGTATATGCCCGTGATCCCCTCCCGAAGTGATCACAGCCCAGTAGTATAGCATGGCAGACGGACAAGAGTGTAGGGCTACTGATGGAACACTAGCATCCTATACTAAGCATTTAGGATTGCGGGTAAGGTATCAATGACTGTAGCAGCAATGACAGCCTATGCATCAGAATAGGATTAACGGAAAGCAGTAACATGCTACACTACTCTAATGCAAGCAGTATAGAGAAGAGTAGGCGATATCTGGTGATCAAAGGGGGGGCTTTCCTGGTTGCTCTGGCAAGAGAGAGGGGTCGTCAACTCCGTAGTCGAACTGGTCAGCAGCAGCGTCTGTCTCGTAGTCTACCGGAGAGAAGAGGGGGAAGAAATAATGAATACAGAGCAAACAAAGCACCACAAAATATATCAAGGCAATACGCGGTGTTCGGTGTGCCCTAACGCGGTAGTAGGTGATACCGGTGAAGGGGGGAAAACCCCCGGGAAAGTATTCCCGGTGTTTCGTGTTTTCGGGCAGAGGAGCCGGAGGGGGAAAGTTGCGGTTTCGATAGGTTAGGGGTGTGTGGCGGATGAACGGACCGCGTATCCGGATTCGTCTCGTTGTTCTGAGCAACTTTCATGTTGAAAATATTTTAATCCGAGTTACGGATTAAAAGATATGATTTTCTAAAGATTTTATTAATTTCTGAAATTTAATTATTTATTTAATTAATTCGAAAAAATGTATTAATGACGCCAGCATGATGTCATGCTGACGTCAGCAGTCAACAGGGGTTGACTGAGTCAACCCTCACATGTGGGTCCCGTTCGTCATACTCTATTAACTTAATTAGCCTAATCAAAGTTAATTAACCTTAGTTAATTAGGTTAATTAGTGGTTAGGGTTAATTAAACAGAATTAATTAGATTAATTAAATACTTAATTAATTAATTAATTAACTAATTAGTTAATTAGTTTTAATTCATTTTCATTTTATTTTTATTTTTGTTTTAATAAAAACCGTTCTTTTTAGGGGGGTGGGGCCCCCATGTCATTGGCCCAGGGCCAAACGGGTGCGGGTCCAATGGGCAGGCGGGCGACGGGCGCCCGTAGCCTGCCCGGGGCGGGGCGTGGCCGTGGCCACGGCGGGGTTGCCGCAGCGGGGCACCAGGAGCACCGGGGAGGCGTGGTCGTGGGCGCGGCGAGGGCGGTCGGCGCAGG
>NC_057807.1:465920493-465921446 GCF_018294505.1 Triticum aestivum | reverse complement strand
CAACTTTCATGTTGAAAACATTTTAATCCGAGTTACGGATTAAAAGATATGATTTTCTAAAGATTTTATTAATTTCTGAAATTTAATTATTTATTTAATTAATTCGAAAAAATGTATTAATGACGTCAGCATGATGTCATGCTGACGTCAGCAGTCAACAGGGGTTGACTGAGTCAACCCTGACATGTGGGTCCCGTTCGTCATACTCTATTAACTTAATTAGCCTAATCAAAGTTAATTAACCTTAGTTAATTAGGTTAATTAGTGGTTAGGGTTAATTAAACAGAATTAATTAGATTAATTAAATACTTAATTAATTAATTAATTAACTAATTAGTTAATTAGTTTTAATTCATTTTCATTTTATTTTTATTTTTGTTTTAATAAAAACCGTTCTCTTTAGGGGGGGTGGGGCCCCCATGTCATTGGCCCAGGGCCAAACGGGTTCGGTGGGTTCAGGCGCTGGAGCGGACAACCGGCCAGGGCGACAGGGAGCCCGTAGCCTGCCCGGGGCGGGGCGGGGCCGTGGCCACGGCGGGGTTGCCGCAGCGGGGCACCAGGAGCACCGGGGAGGCGTGGCCGTGGGCGCGGCGAGGGCGGTCGGCGCAGGCCACCGGGGCACAGTGGGGCGCCGGCCAACGGTCGCCGGCTAAGGTCGAGGCAAGGCACGGCCAAGAGGGAACGGGGCCGCAACCGGGGCTAGCGGCGCCCAAGACGGAGGGTCGAGCGGTCCGATGACCGGGGGGGAAACGAGGGCGAGGTTCGGGTCGCCGGAGACGGAGCTCCGGCGACAGCGCCATTCGGGAAGAGGAGAGGATAGGGAACGACGGAGGGGGAGGGGGCGAGCTCACATCGGGGCGCGCCGGGTCTATGCGAGCGGGCTCGGTGGAGGGCGGTGACGACCGGCGAGGAGGCGGGCGGGGGCGAGCTCGCCGGCGTCGGGGAGGCGGAGG
>NC_057807.1:465912874-465920214 GCF_018294505.1 Triticum aestivum | reverse complement strand
CCCGATCTGGATCGGGCGAGGGAGCAGGGGAGCGTGGGTCGGGGCGCGTGGGGGGGAGGAAGTGTGGGGCGGCTAGGGTTTGCCGCGGGGGGGTGAGGGGATAAGCGACCGGCGCTGGGCCGGGCCAGGGGGGGGAATGGGCCAGGGGGGAAAGGGGCCAAGTGGGGAGGGGGAATGGGCCAGGGGGAATGGGCCAGGGGTTTTCCCTTCCCCCCCTTTTTGTCTTTCCTTTTTCTTTTATTATTTCCCTTTTCTGTTTTTAGTTTACTTAAAATGCCAAAGCATTTTACCAAAATTAGTGCACCCCACCATAATTAGGTTAGCTATTTTAGACAACCCCCGAACATTTTTAGTCTTTGTTTTGAAACCTTTTATCTTTGCTTTTGTTTTGATTTTGAATTCGAACCGGTTTCGAACTAACGCGAGTTTATCCACAGTAACCGAGGTGACGTGGCAACATTAGTGGGGATTACTGTAGCATAATTACCCGGGCGTCACAATTCTCCTCCACTACAAGAAATCTCGTCCCGAGATTTAAGAGGGAAGTAAGGGGAAAGTTCTGGTTACGATATTCTAACGGATCTTCTCGACGAAGTTAGTTCCTTTCGTTGATGTCTTCAATCCTTTATTTCGATGCATCATGATAAACTCGCCACCATTTCTTCATGAACTCCATCGTACTTACGAATAGGTAAGGGGTAGCTCTACAATGCAAGGATGTTATAAGTGAAAATCATCTGGGGGTATCCCCAGAGTGAACTAATGAGTATCTCGCGAGTTGAACAAACGACACACATCGAGAGCAAAGTAAGACAGGGCGATAAGAAGTTTCAAGAGGATAGGCAATCGTTCATTGCCTGAAGCAGGGTGCGAAAGGGTTCAGACCAACGGGTATAAGTATTGCGTCCGATACCAGAATAGATCTACAGGCAAGTGGCCCGTGAATTACATACAAAGTCAAGCGTGAGGAATAACTTTGGGAACAGGGGGTGTACAGGAGAGTCAGGTTTCGATCCTGTGAAACGGTGGGTTATGGGCCCACCATGTGGTTAAAGGTAGAAGGTTGGTGACATCTTGCATGATCATGTAAGCAAGGCATGTTAGAGGAGAGTCTGAGGGTCATGTCGGCAACAACATAGATACCAAGGGCGAGGGACGAAGAGAACCATTTTCCTGCTCGTTGAACGAGGCGGACCAATAGGCAAGGTTCTCGTCCATCGGTGGTTACTGGAATGTCATCAACAATAGTAGTAGGGTCTTACTTACAGAGTGGTACAACGAGGTGCTTACCTAAGCAGGGGATTATCACTGCTTAGATTATATAGGTCACAAGAAGGGTCAAACAGACCCATGGAAAGGAAAATGTGATCATTAGGTTAAACAGAACAATGGAAAGGAAAAATGTGTTTAAACACATATTTCGGGGGTATATCCTTCCCAAGGATAAGCAGAGCATGATATCCATGACAGGATATAATGTAGAAAACCCTTTAGGTAAGGGGAGAGAAATTTCATGACATTACCCATACAACGGTGTTCGGATAATTGAGCAAGAAACATTTAGCATTGGGCTTCGGATGTTCTTGTTGAAAATCAGAGTATCACAGACATGCTTCGAGATAGCATTGACATGGCCTTCAGGTGAAGATCAGACTTTGGAATCACGAAGGATCCATCTGGAATAACTTGTAGAATAAGTCTTACAATTTCCTCATGGATGAATGGATAACCTTGCTGAAAAGGAATCTATAATGATAGGTCCTCCAGCCGGGGGGGGGGGGTGCTAGGCATGACATCATGTTACCGGGTCATCAAAGGATCAATATCATAACTCTTGGAAAGTTGTCCCAACCATCATATTTGACCGAGATTCAGATCCAATTGGTGTCAAAATACCTCAGACTCAGGATGCCTGAGAGAAAAAGGTGTAATACAAATTGACGAGATGACATTGTAAAGTTCTCGAGAAATGAACTATGGAAGCGAGTTCCGAAACAAGAGTTCATCAGTAAACCAACGAGAGGATGAGGAGGTGGCTGATGGAATCAGCGGCAATTCATCGAGATTAACAAAAGATGGATTCCCACAATTATGTGAACAAGGAGATAACATTTGTCAGATCAAATGGTATAATGATGTATGCTCGAGGAAAACATACACAATTAAACATTGGTTGAAAGGTGCACCCGAAATATGGGCCGGGTTGCACGACCAATGTCAGAATGGTGATTCAATAATCAATAGTCTAAGAATGAATGGCCGACCATTAACTTCAAAGCAATAGGGTTGCTAGAAGGGCAGAATCCAAACAGCACCGTCCACTTGTTGGTACCCCGTTTGGAATCAACTCGAGGACCAAGAAAGAATGATGATGGGGAGAAGTATCACTATACCAAGAATTCTTAAGAGGTGGAGCAATCCTTACAACATTCTTGACATCAAAGATGGTAATACTCCGCGGTAGATCATAACATAAGTTGGATAGCATGGAACTCAAGGTACAACACAAAACAAGAAGAAGTTTTGTGTTGGAGGGAATGCAATAAAGTGGTCGATGAGAACAGGAATCATCGAGGGGCAAGGATGGTATTACCCATCATGAATTCAATTGAATTCCTGGAAGAGCTCATAAGGTTGATGATGATCACGACACAGTTGTCGAGAGATTTCATGCCGTTGTAATCAATCAGCAACGACATCAAGTCAAAGGAAAGACGAAGCAAGAGGTTATTGGATCCACAGTTACGACACAGACTCGAACTCAAGCTTGTTGTTTAAGGTGAAAGGTTATGACGAGGAAAATCGACGTAAGCTTAGCTATCGTCGCAAATTGGTGCTCCGAGAATCAAGGACCAGGTAGCACGGTTAGAATCATCACGTCAATGATATAGCCAAACAGGCTAGGAATGGCGTGATCGGGTTCAAACTCGTACTTATAGAAGCTTACTGAAGAGTTGTTGAACCGTAGTGCGGACTTGGTTCAGTTATCGGTGTCTTTGAGTGTTTAATAACTCAGAGCCCGTGAAAAATTGGGATCAGTGGGAAGGTAGCACTTGATGAAGAACTCATAAGAGGTTATGCAGTTCCATGATAATCTCGAGATACCAGGGGTAACACTCAACGACAGATCAAAGTAGAGGTTGGACTGGGGTAATGCTCTGCAGAAGACAAGTACTCTAACTTGTCTGAGAAATAGAATCAAGGGAGAACAACATGGTCGGAACCACGGTTGCGTAGGATCAATTCACAGATACCAGATGATATTTATCAAGAAAATAGTTATTATTACAAGAAGTTTCCATGATAGGATCTACATCGTGTCAATGGGCATGAACACAAAGTTCAAGGTCGACTCCCACTTCTCCAAAGCATAACCTTACATTCACTTCTCGTTTCGATAATGGCATTAGTGTTGAAAGTTATACCTAGTGAAATACCAGATGAGTATGACCCGTGAAAACTTCCGAGTTCACACATAGTAAGGAAGGCATAGGTTCAACCCATCAGGGCGTCTTACGAACATATACCACAAACTTCGGGGTAAATAATACCAGCTCGAAAGTAGAGCATTGTTCAAAAGCAGATGATACAATTTACCAAGGCATTATATACCCATGGAAAGGCTCTCAAGGTTATTCAATATGAAGGATACTGTCGGATAAAATCCAACAAAGGAACCGATGGTCCACAAGGGATCTGAGGTGAGCATCGGTACTCAACTAGAGGAAGAAGAGTGCAAGGAGATCAAATTATAGGAACAACTGACTAACTCAATTGTCAAATGCAAAGGAATTATGATTTCCAAATCAAGGGATCAGAAGCAATGCTCTGATTAGGGATGGATAAGTTGAATAGCCTTAGGGTACAATCAACGACAATTGGATTGGTCGAGAACCAATTCCAGTTAAAAGAATGGCAGCTCAGCCGGAAAGGTAATTTATAAGGATCAATGATGTTTGCGGGTATTCGCAAACATATTGAGTCAACAGACTCAAAATGATAATGACAAGGAATGTCATTAAGACTACGAGACTTATGGGATTAACCATAATGCAAGCAAGCAAGAATTTCAAGAGCCAAAGGCTCCAGAGGATTTTCGGAAGATCGAATATTATTTTGAAGACTTTTGTGAAACTCATGAACAACTGGGGATGAGCGGATACTTGACAAGTGCGGGGATTTATTTGAAGGTGTATTCATGTGGCAAATAACTGCTAGGCAGTAGGCACGAAGTATTCTCGGAACAATAGAGAAAACTTCGGGTATCTTGTAATAACAAGAACAATGGGGAATGATCGTAAGAATGGCAAGTGCAAGTAGTTATCCATAAGGATTCATCGGTGGTCGGGAATAGCAAAAGTGATGGGCACAAAGTCTCGAGAGAATATCAAAGAGTATCTCCGAAATCTTCTGGTGCAGTCGATGACCATCTGGACTGAAGGGGCTCTCCGGGAGAAAGCATTTTCGAGAACCTAAAGTTAGTTTTTAGTAAAAATCGTTTAACCCGAATAGAAGAGGGTTCAGAATCCCAGAGTAAAGGTCGAGGAGTAAAAGATCCTAATACCACCCAATGGCGACGTGGGCCCGTAAGACTCACAGCCATGTTAGTAAAAGTTTTGTAGTGAATAGACTCGACTTCGGCCAAGGAGTGTGGAAGGGGGATTCCTACAGGCAGTCGGCTCTGATACCAACTTGTGACGCTCCCGATTCAATCGTACACTAATCATGCACGCAAATGTGTACGATCAAGATCAGGGACTCACGGGAAGATATCACAACACAACTCTACAAATAAAATAAGTCATACAAGCATCATAATACAAGCCAGGGGCCTCGAGGGCTCGAATACAAGTGCTCGATCATAGACGAGTCAGCGGAAGCAACAATATCTGAGTACAGACATAAGTTAAACAAGTTGCCATAAGATGGCTAGCACAAACTGGGATACAGATCGAAAGAGGCGCAGGCCTCCTGCCTGGGATCCTCCTAACTACTCCTGGTCGTCGTCAGCGGGCTGCACGTAGTAGTAGGCACCTCCGGGGTAGTAGTAATCATCGTCGACGGTGGCGTCTGGCTCCAGGGCTCCAGCATCTGGTTGCGACAACCAGAAAGAAAGGAAAGGGGGAAAAAGGGGGGAGAAAGCAACCGTGAGTACTCATCCAAAGTACTCGCAAGCAAGGAACTACACTACATATGCATGGGTATATGTGTAAGGAGGCCATATCAGTGGACTGAACTGCAGAATGCCAGAATAAGAGGGGGATAGCTAATCCTGTCGAAGACTACGCTTCTGGCAGCCTCCGTCTTGCAGCATGTAGAAGAGAGTAGATTGACGTCCTCCAAGTAGCATCTCCAAGTAGCATCTCCAAGTAGCATCGCATAGCATAAACCTACCCGGCGATCCTCTCCTCGTCGCCCTGTAGAAAAGCGATCACCGGGTTGTCTGTGGAACTTGGAAGGGTGTGTTTTATTAAGTATCCGGTTCTAGTTGTCATAAGGTCAAGGTACAACTCCATGTCGTCCTGTTACCGAAGATCACGGCTATTCGAATAGATTAACTTCCCTGCAGGGGTGCACCACATAACCCAACACGCTTGATCCCATTTGGCCGGACACACTTTCCTGGGTCATGCCCGGCCTCGGAAGATCAACATGTCGCAGCCCCACCTAGGCTCAACAGAGAGGCCAGCACGCCGGTCTAAACCTAAGCGCGCAGGGGTCTGGGCCCATCGCCCTGAGCACACCTGCACGTTGCGTACGCGGCCGAAAGCAGACCTAGCCTAGTGGCGTTCCAGTCCAATTCGGCGCGCGCCGCTCCGTCGCTGACGTCTGAAGTGCTTCGGCTGATACCACGACGTCGGGATACCCATAACTACTCCCACGTAGATGGTTAGTGCGTATAGGCTCGTAGCCGACTCAGATCAAATACCAAGATCTCGTTAAGCGTGTTAAGTATCCGCGAATGCCGAACAAGGCCAGGCCCACCTGTCTCCTAGGTGGTCTCAACCTGCCCTGTCGCTCCGCCACAAAGTAACAGTCGGGGGCCGTCGGGAACTCAGGCCCACCACTACCTGGATGGAGCCACCTGTCCTTTCAGCCCCCAACTCCGAACAGTATCACAGGTAATGTAACAGTGTAAAGTATATAGTATATGCCCGTGATCCCCTCCCGAAGTGATCACAGCCCAGTAGTATAGCATGGCAGACGGACAAGAGTGTAGGGCTACTGATGGAACACTAGCATCCTATACTAAGCATTTAGGATTGCGGGTAAGGTATCAATGACTGTAGCAGCAATGACAGGCTATGCATCAGAATAGGATTAACGGAAAGCAGTAACATGCTACACTACTCTAATGCAAGCAGTATAGAGAAGAGTAGGCGATATCTGGTGATCAAAGGGGGGGCTTGCCTGGTTGCTCTGGCAAGAGAGAGGGGTCGTCAACTCCGTAGTCGAACTGGTCAGCAGCAGCGTCGGTCTCGTAGTCTACCGGAGAGAAGAGGGGGAAGAAATAATGAATACAGAGCAAACAAAGCACCACAAAATATCAAGGCAATACGCGGTGTTCGGTGTGCCCTAACGCGGTAGTAGGTGATACCGGTGAAGGGGGGAAAACCCCCGGGAAAGTATTCCCGGTGTTTCGTGTTTTCGGGCAGAGGAGCCGGAGGGGGAAAGTTGCGGTTTCGATAGGTTAGGGGTGTGTGGCGGACGAACGGACCGCGTATCCGGATTCGTCTCGTCGTTCTGAGCAACTTTCATGTTGAAAATATTTTAATCCGAGTTACGGATTAAAAGATATGATTTTCTAAAGATTTTATTAATTTCTGAAATTTAATTATTTATTTAATTAATTCGAAAAAATGTATTAATGACGTCAGCATGATGTCATGCTGACGTCAGCAGTCAACAGGGGTTGACTGAGTCAACCCTGACATGTGGGTCCCGTTCGTCATACTCTATTAACTTAATTAGCCTAATCAAAGTTAATTAACCTTAGTTAATTAGGTTAATTAGTGGTTAGGGTTAATTAAACAGAATTAATTAGATTAATTAAATACTTAATTAATTAGTTAATTAACTAATTAGTTAATTAGTTTTAATTCATTTTCATTTTATTTTTATTTTTGTTTTAATAAAAACCGTTCTTTTTAGGGGGGTGGGGCCCCCATGTCATTGGCCCAGGGCCAAACGGGTGCGGGTCCAATGGGCAGGCGGGCGACGGGCGCCCGTAGCCTGCCCGGGGCGGGGCGTGGCCGTGGCCACGGCGGGGTTGCCGCAGCGGGGCACCAGGAGCACCGGGGAGGCGTGGTCGTGGGCGCGGCGAGGGCGGTCGGCGCAGG
>NC_057807.1:465890714-465911779 GCF_018294505.1 Triticum aestivum | reverse complement strand
GGGCCAAGTGGGGAGGGGGAATGGGCCAGGGGGAATGGGCCAGGGGTTTTCCCTTCCCCCCCTTTTTGTCTTTCCTTTTTCTTTTATTATTTCTCTTTTCTGTTTTTAGTTTACTTAAAATGCCAAAGCATTTTACCAAAATTAGTGCACCCCACCATAATTAGGTTAGCTATTTTAGACAACTCCCGAACATTTTTAGTCTTTGTTTTGAAACCTTTTATCTTTGCTTTTGTTTTGATTTTGAATTCGAACCGGTTTCGAACTAACGCGAGTTTATCCACAGTAACCGAGGTGACGTGGCAACATTAGTGGGGATTACTGTAGCATAATTACCCGGGCGTCACAAGAGCCCACAAGGAAGATGCAATCCAAACAACTCATTCTTCCCATCCCTCATGGACCAAGCCACCCCCCTCTCCATGGGCCAATTGCATGGAACAAAGAACACTGAAGTGCCCTTACTTTTCTTGATTATATGGAAGAAGAGAGCTCCCATTCAATGTGAGACCTAAGATTCCTTTGAGACAATTCACTTAGGTGTTGGCCTAGTAAAAATTTGTCACATGCAAAAACTTTCAAATGTGATGTGAACATATCTTTCATATGCATATAATATATTATGTATATACCCGAGTGCGGTCGGCCGGTACATGAACAAGCTGGTGCGTACATCCCTCGTGTTTTTGCAACGTGGTTACACATATGTGTACACGATTTAGACAGGACTTCGTGATCTGCTACGTTCAGGGCCAAATTTCAAAGTATGACATGTGCCATTACTTACTTGACCACGGTTCATCGTTGGAAAGAGACCAGTATGTACAAACACATTTGCGACTAGATAGATAAAGCAGTACATACGCTTCAACCTGGTGGATCCCATCTATCATAATCCCATTATGAGGATGCATTTTTGCTCGTAATAAAGAGGCACTTGTTTTCGTACAACCATGGACATGTTGTGTCCCTACTGTTAGTCTCTTCATGTGTTTCCTCGGTTCTCGTTTGTTGACCACGTTGATCACACCATCACCGGGCGCAGCAAGGTGGTGGATGATGGCGAGGCCCCGGACAGGAACGACCCGGAGAGGAAAGACGCGGCAATGGAGTCTCGGGTCGAGGGAGTAGAAGGGTTGACTGTATGAGTGCAGGGTGGGGCTGCCGGCGTTGGAGAATAACAGGAGGTGTGTGTTGGGGTGGACGGATGATCTGGCCGGCGGTTTAGAGTAGGGTGGGGCGGTGAGGCGGGCGATGTAGCGCCGCCGGCAATGGGTGGCAGGAGCAGACAGTCACGTCGGCACTGGTTTCAGCGGCAGAAGGAAGTTGGAAAAGCATGACAACCGTTGGATGTCAATCCATGGCTACTGCTGTCAGAATTGTTTGTTGACTAAGTTGACAACGCCAACCTAATAGGTCCCGCATGTCAGCCTCCAAACCTGTGGTGCACATATAACCTATTTACAGGACACATCATATGTGTAATGACTTTGATCGTCGAAAAGGTGGCTTTGTGTTGATGCATGTATTTGTTTTTCAAACACCGTTGAATAAAGCTTGATGCAGAGTTCAAGGGTTATTCTACTTTTCCGGGGGGAAAAAGACACGTAGTAGAGTGATACAAAAAGGAACATCTTGCATTGCCGGACTAGCTAGCTGGATATTCATCGCCAGTACGGGAATCATTCTGCCTTGCCTACCCTCTCCTCAACAAAAGCACTCACTGCATGGGAGCCTCGTGGAGCGCAGGTTCCCTCGACCAAGCACGGATGGAGCTCGGTGCCGGCCAGAAAACTTCTCAGGATAAACTGAAACCCAAACCATTCGATAGGCGGCCACAAGGCACGGCGATGTGCTTCATGGTGGAACGGCAAGGAGAGGTAGCCGAGAGTACAAGGCATCATGGCACGCACATCCAGGACGCGCCATAGGCTGAGCCCAAGTTGCATAAACTCTCGACACCACATGGGCCAATCGCGTACGGCCGTACGGCCTGGGTATATCTCAATTCGATCCGGGATATTGCCAGCCTAGTTATTGTTTAGTGGAGCTCAGGTCACACAAGGCTATCTCAAAAAATGCATGCCGACCTCCCCTCCTGGTCCTGGTCCTGGACATCGTCGAGGCACGCACATGACATGATTATCCGAATTTCCACGCATATGCCATCGCTAGATAGGGGCGTATGCTAAGCTAGTCAAAACTCGATCGAGGCTAAGCATGCTGCTCCAACTGCCGGTAAGTAAACAAATCGATTTGAACGTCGCGGCTGGATTTGCATGTTTATCCACGACCACCCAACCCAACTGCCGGTCGGTCGTCCGTCGGTGAGAGGAAGGAGTACGTTGCTCTTGGCCGGATATACAAATGTGAAGATAATAAAAACAAAACGAACATCCAAGGCTAACGTCGGATGGCCGAGTATCTGTAGTCTGTACCGTATGTATGCGCTTTTTTTCTACTGAAATTGGGGTATTATTGTTATATGGTTAGCCCGTCTGGACAGACGACGCCGCAGTCACAGAAAAGCAGCACAGTCCTGTTGGAAAGCTCCACACAGTCCTTGATTAGCTTCAAAACACCTTCCCTCCTCCGACCCAATCACCCACCCACAGAAAAATCAAACCCAAAGCCGCTCCCCGTCCCCAATGACCAGACTGCCCCCAAACAGCGAGGCACGTCAGCCCACGGCGGAGGGGCAATACCGGGAACCCCGAAGAAAGAAGAGAACGCAATTCCCAGCTGCCAGAACGAAATCCGAAACCGCGCCAGACGGCCGCGGTATTGACGAGACGAGCGAGGCCGAACGGGCGCGCGCGCACACACACAGACAGACGCAGCAACCTCGTCCGGGTCGCTGTCCAGCTAGGCGAGTCGCATTTGCTTGCTCTCTATCCATCCATCCGTCCATGCTGGTGCGGTGTGGTCGATGGTCCAGGCCACGCAGTCGCTCGCTGGTGGGAACGTGTCAAACCACCTCAGCGCAGCCTCATCCCTATCCTGATCCTGTCCGTCCGTGGTGGGGCCCCGCGCGCCAGCGACGGAGCGCCTGCGCTAACTGTAAACGGATAGGGACGCCCCACTCGCTCGCTCGCCCCCTCCTCTATCTATCCCGCTTCCTGGATCTCTGTCCCTCGCCCGATCTTTTCGTCTCTTTTCCCCGGGTTTTCTCCTCTCCGGCTGACGCACGCACACGGAAACGGCAGCGAAACCGCGGACGGACGGCTGGATGGATGGCCACATGGACCCCGTCCACGCACCACGCGCTCATCCGTTTCGGTTCCGCCCTGTTGACCAGGATCCTTTGCGGATGGGATGGAGTTTTACTTACGGGCCTCCCTTCGGTTGGGACAACCATATTTCTAGAAGGCTTACCTTCTTGCAAGCTTTTTCTTTTAGGGGCCCCTCGGTTTTATCATCCCATGGCAATAAAAATACGTCTTTAAAAAAACTTTCATTCTATTAGTCAAACATCAATACATCATCATGGTAGTACAAAGAACACAAGAAGCTCTAAAAATTGCATCCATGTCCATAGACCACCATTAACGACTACAAGCACTAGAGCGAGCCAAATACGCGTCGCGGTCATCTCTCCTCCCTCACCGAGGCCGGCCAAACCTTGTTGTAGGAGACAACCGAGAAGTCATCATGCCAAGGCACCAAAGGACAAGCACATCAGAACAACAACTGTCACCGACGAAGAGAAATGGAGATCGAAAGAATCCAATGTGCAGACACACAAACAAAGACTAGATTAACCCAAGACAAGCACCGTCCAAATTCCGCGAGACCCTTCGAAAACACATCTCTACATGCTCTCCAACAACGCTAGACACACCACCGGGACGGGAGTTAGGCGGGGAGAACTTTATTACATGTATAGGCAGCTGTCACCGCCTCACCTTCTTGATCAAAAAACAAACCCTAAACAAACTATACAACACCCAAAAACAAAAGTAGTAGGCCTCCTACCGGCAAAGGCAGGATCCGCTGCCACCTCTTCCAGAGCAGGATATATAAGCCCTAAACAAACTAAACAACACCCAAAAACAAAAGTAGTAGCCCTCCCACCGGCAAAGGCAAGATCCGCTGCCACCTCTTCCCGAGCAGGATATATAAGCCCTAAACAAACTAAAAGAAACACCTAAAAACACAGCACCCCCACCCACCCACCAGCAAGGACTGGGATCCAACGTGCCTCCATGGCCCTAAGGTTGCAAGAGACGAGGTAGATCGGTGATGGTACTGGCGGGAGGTGTGAAACCCTGTGTGGTAGTTGCATGGGAGAAAACGTTTCGTGGCTATGTGCAGCAACAAAATTACTTAGAACTAGCTCAGAAAAACATTCTAGCATAGTGATCACCGGATCTACTTATTAGATACTCCCTCCGTCCCAAAATATAAGAACATTTTTGACATTTTGCTAGTGTAAAAAACGTTCTTATATTTTGGGACGGAGGGAGTAGAATATTGGTAACACTATTATCTTGATAGGAACATATTAGAAGAAATAGCAATTACACCCATGTTCATATACCATCTAACGACGACTACAAGCACTGGAACCAATCAAAGGCGCGCCACCGTCATCACCCTTTCCTCATCGGAGCCGAATAAAACCTTGTTGAAGTAGATATTCGGGAATTCGCCGTTCTAAGGCTCGAAAGGACCATCTAACCAGAACAACAATCATCATCGATGAAGAGAAGCATAGCCCAGAAGGATCCAAACTACAGACACACAAATGCATGCCCTATCAACACATCCACCAAAGACAAACATCCACACGCCCTCCGGCGATGTTGGATGCACCGCCTAGACTGGCGCTAGGCAGGGAAGAACCATATATATTCATCTTCAGGGATCTGTCGCCGCCTCGCCTTCTTGAGCAGGATATAACCCCCCCCCCCCTCAATTTTATTCCATGACAATAAGAGTATCTAAAACTAGCTCATAAAAATATTCTGTCCCGGTGACCACCAGATATGTTGTTATTAGATGGAATATGGGCAATCCTATTGTGATAACCTTTTTATCTTCACGAGAACAACATACGAGTTTCTAGAAGTTTCGTAATCTCTGCCACAAGGTGTCCACAAATCGACCGACTGAGAGAGCAGCTTGTGAGAGCACCAAGAGCGACATCGCACTCCGAATGAATTACAATCCACAACAACTACCATTGCAAAAAAGGAAAACATCTTGCAGGCTAAACTAAATACCCCTTGCAGTTTCGGAAAGGGGCTCATTTTCCTTTTTGCGCAAGAATAAGGTGGCAGGAGCCAAAAAAAGATGTGTGTTATCCAAACATCCCTCCTATAATTATGTTCTTTCCATCTAAAATATCTCGGACCACTCATAATACTTACTCTTAACACTATTTCATAGGTAGATTAGGGAAGTGGCAAGATTATTAATTAGGGAAGTGGTAGATTAGGGACATAACCCTAAACCCTGTCGACACACAATATAGCATGGGCAAACTAGCAGAAGTCATTATGAACTGACGGAACCACCCCTTGATCTAGGTTATTGACATGTTCTCACGCTCCAACGAATGTTTGTTGGCGCGAAAGTTTGAATCGTTTGAGAGGTTTCTTGAGAGATAATACCAAATTAACGTTGACGATACCATAGTTTTCTTGAGAGGTCCATGCAACCCTACTGATAGACGATAGAACAAGGACACATTAGTAGAAGGCAGTGGCGGAGCTATGTACCTATGTACAAGTCTGCACCCCCCCCCCCAACTTTGTACCAAACTATGAAGAACTTTTTTTAATGAGGCCTTAAGTGAGAATTTTTAGCATTTCACACCCTCAAACACTCATGTTTTACTCTTGCCCCCCGCCCAACAGTTTCTACCTAGCTCCGCCACTGGTAGAAGGTCATGATTAACTCATTGAACCATCCCTCGCTCTAGGTTATCTGCATGTTCTCACACTCTAGCAGATGTTTGTTATCGTGGGAGTTTGAATCGTTGTAGAGGTTTCTTTAGAGAGACAATACCAAATTAAAGTTGTCGATGTCATAGTTTTCTGGACGTACATGTAACCCTAAACCCTACCGACAAATGATATAACATGGACATATTAGTAAAAGGTGATGATTAACTAACGAAACATCCCTCACTCTAGGTTATCCATGTTCTCGCACTCTAGTGGATGTTTGTTGTCGCGGGAGTTCGACTCGTTCGAGTGGTTTCTTTAGAGAGATAATACCAAATTAAAGTTCACGACACCATAGGTTTTCGGACGTACACGTAACCCTAAATCCTACCGAATGATATAACATGGACATATTAGTAAAAGGTCATGATTAACTAACAAAACATCCCTCGCTCGTGTGAGAGTTCAAATCAGTCGAGAGGTTTCTTTAGAGAGATGATACCAAATTAAAGTTGAGGACTCCATAGGTTTTCAGACGTACATGTAACCCTAAAGCCTATCGACGAATGATATAACATGGACACTAATGGAACGCCACTCGCTCTAGGTTATGGACATGTTCTCACACTCTGGCAGATGTTTGTCGCGCGTGGGAGTTTAAATTGTTCGACGGGTTTCTTGAGAGAGATAATACCAAATTAGAGTTGACGACGCCATAGGTTTTTGGACGTACACGCAACCCTAAACCCACCGACAAAAGATGAAACATGACAAATTAGTAAAAGGTTATGATCATTAACTCACGAAACCAACCCATCGCTCCAGGTTATCGCCATGTTCTCACACTCTTGCAGGTGTTCGTTGGCGTGGATGTTCTAAACGTTCGAGAGGTTTATTGAGAGGGATAATACCAAATTAAAGTAGCCGATACCAAAAAAATCCGACTTACACGTACCCTTAAACCCCACCGACACACCATACAACACGGGCAAATTAGTACTACAAGGCGACAGAACCATCCCTGATTCCAGGGTATCGGCTGGTTCTTACACTCAAGCGGATGTTTGTTCGACACTGAAGTCGAATAGTTCTAGAGGCATCTGGAAGGGGGTTCATGTTCCCCTAAAAAAAAGGAAGAAGAAAAGGGGTTTGTGTACCACACACTTTAGGCAGTAGTGTGGTGCATTGGGTTATAGGCCATAGAGGATCCTGGCCCTGGTGGGCGCCCATGCCGTGAGCCTACAAAGACCCCGCCTACCCAACTCCTCTCCTGTCGTTGCTCTTATCTTATCCCATCACCCATTTCTTCCTCTTTCCTCCCTCTCTCTCTCTCTCTCTCTCTCTCTTACACAAGTTGCTGCTGAGTTGGTGTTGTCCTTGTTCCTGGACGGACACATCCGACATGTCGACGGCGGTGGCGCGGCCCTTCGGCGGGTTCCCTGGATCGGGGAGGGCCAAGGGGGATGAGCTGCTCGGCAAGAAGATGAGCGACGGGTTCTTCATCGAGGAGGAGGAGGAAGAGGAGGCGGAGGAGGTGCTGACGGAGAGCTCCTCCATCGGGGCGCCGTCGCCGTCGAGCTCTTCCATCGGGGAGGACTCCTCGTCGGAGGTTGGTGGCGAAGGGGAAGACGAGGAGGTGGAGAGCAAGCTCAAGGAGGAGCCCGGGCTCGGGTGCCTGGACGCCCTGGAGGACTCCTTGCCCATCAAGTGAGTCAAATGCTTCTCTGAATATGCTTCCTTTTGCTTGCCCAAAATGAGGAAAAAAAGAAGATCTTTTTTGGGGATTCTTTGATCCATTTGCAAAAGCGCGAGTAGGAAATTAGTATGATGTTTCATCGTATTTAGAGATCACAAGTTATCATCGGTTCCTCAATTGCAATTGATTTGATCGAGCGAGGAAGAGAGGGGTATGGAAAATTGATCCTTCGTTTTCTTGGCGATTTTTCAGGAACGGGCTGTCAAGCTTCTACGCCGGCAAGTCCAAGTCCTTCACCAGCCTCGCGGAGGCGGCGGCGCGGGACGCCGTGAAGGAGCTCGCCAAGCCGGAGAACCCCTTCAACAAGCGCCGCCGCATTCTGGCCACCTGGTCGCGCCGCGCCTCCTGCAGCTCGCTGGCCACGGCCACCTACCTGCCCCCGCTCCTCGCCCCCGACCACGCCCTCCCCGAGGGCGACGAAGGCGAGGAAGACGACGACTCCGACTCCGGCTCCGACGAGCAGCACCGCGGCAAGAACGGGTGGGAGGCGCCGGCATTGCCGCCCCCTCGGCTCAGCGTGAACACCCAGACCGGCGCATCGGCGGCGAGGAGGGGCGGCAGCTTCAGGTCGCCGAGATCGTATTCACTGTCAGATCTTCGAAACGGCGGTGATGCTAGTTATAATCAGTAGCTGCGAATTCGCAGCCATTGATCTCTCTTGTGTCCCATAGATCTGTCACTACTACTTACTCCTTAATTATATATAAGTAAGCAATCGCAAGAGCATGTGTAAGTGTCTAAGCTAAATTCGTTGTGTTCTTGTATCCATGTCCTGGATCCCGTTGACCTCGCTCACCTCATGTACGCAGACATGTATGAACTGCTCCGGTGAACTGAGTTCACCGAACTGATCCAACACCCCGGCCATCATTAACTAATGATGAACGATCCTCGAGATAAGATTAGTTAGTTAATTAATGGCATCGCTCCTGATCCTTTCGTCCTGTACAAACATATATATACAATTTGTTGATGCAATTTGATTTGCTGGATAGGGGATCCCCGCCATGATTGTGCTCTACCACCAAGTGGGTAGGTCGCCCTTAAGCCATGCTTTTGCCTTGTGGTGGGAAGGGACGAAATGTGCCTTGAAATGGCCACCAACGAGGAAGAATCAGACAGCCTAAATCAATCCCAAGAAGAAAGAAAGAAAGATGGCGCTTTTGCAGGTACCGGTAGTAAACTTTGTGCCTAGAAAGGCAGATCCATGGGTACGCTTCTTTCCCCAGCAATCTGCGTGGTGCGTAGATCTGTCACCACGGCGGCAGTTTCTGTTCCGTTTTTTCTAAGGAAAGTTACGCCCCATGTTTGCGCCGAACGGGCGGCAAGAACAGAAACGGGTCGCCGCGTAAATAAACAAGCCGCTTGCTTTACCCCCAACACGACGTGGATCCATTCATTATTCCGGGGCTTGTTCCGCTTGTCTCTCTTGGCCTGGGAGAAGAGAAGTGGGTGAAACGTAGCAGTAGTAATAAATCAAGTAAATCACGGATCACAATCACGGCGACAAGGTCCCATTTGGCATCTGAAGTTTTTAACCTTGCTCTCGTATTGTTTTCATACAGCACCGTCGGTGCGTCGCACGAGCTGGGCTTGTCTTGTGATGGCTCACCTCAACCATTCTTTTCTCCGGGATTTTGGTTTCTCTCGGCGACAAGTCTGAAGAAGAAGGTGAAGAAGGAGAGGAGACGAAGGGAAGCATATGTTTACTGTTTGTGCGATGTGATCTTATCCTGTTGTAGTAATCGATGCGTTAGGAGCAGTTGTAGTAATCGATGCGTTAATGCTAATGGTCTCAGGCGTGATTAGATAATGGATAAGTTAGGTGTGGGGGTGGGAGAAGGGATAGGATATGATATGATGACTGTGCATGTGCGATGTGATCTTATCCTGTTGCGGCGTTGCGGGGCGATGGAAGGATGGACATCGATCGGGGAAAAATATGCCGTGCTGGTACGGGTTTGATGAGAAGTTTTTCGTTTCTTCCTTGCGTCTAGGCGTTGCTTGGAGGTTTCAATGCCTTTGGTGGTTGGGTTGGCGCTGCTCTGCTGCCTCTGCCTCTGCAACCGAGCCCACCTCCAGCACCAATGGTACTAGCTGGCTTATTTTTCTTTTCATTTTTTGATGAAGAGATAAGATACTTTCGTTTGACAAGTACCTGAGCTGAATAGGCTGTGTTGTGGCAAGAGATTGGAGGAGGACATGGAGTCGCCGTGAATCTTTCTGATTTTTACCGTGCTGGTTATTTCTAGATTTTTTTTGGGTTCTTCCCACGCGCTGAAATTTTGGTGCGAACCAAAACGGTATCTCTAGTACTAAAGGAGAGTCCCTGGTCATCGTGATGGTTCATCATTCTTCCCCTTCCTATGATCACAACTCTCTTGTCCGAGCGGTGGCAATCTCATAAAAAACAACCTCTGAAAAAAGCACGACTCGTCGTCGCTTCCGAATATATCGTAGGCGGTTGGGAAAACACACGATAGGTGCCCCTCTCTACTCCGTCGCCCCCAATGTCTCGCATGCCGCCTCCACGACTGTTGGTTGTTGTCTGCCGTCACCTTCATCACCACCCCACACACACGCCCTTCACACGCGGCCTCGGTACCGGCGCCGACATTATTGTGGTCGTCGTCGTGCTACCCGTTCACCTTTGAGGATGCCCTGGAGAGCACGGACGATCTGCCGTCCTCAACTTCATCTCTACGCACGCACACTCTGTCCAACGTTATCCAATCCTCATCCACCCCCATTCCTTCGCAGCACATATCCTCCTCTTTTCAATGTCCATCTCTTTGCCAGCGCCACCTCCCATCTCCGGCGCTCTTGTCCACCCAATCCCCTTCTCGCCAGCTTTCTCATGGGACGTTCCTCCCTCTCATCAAGCTCATCGACCCGGCTTTCACAACTCCACTCCATACCTCCACTGGCACCAACTCCCAAACCTGCCGATTCCAACAATCGTTCTCCCATCGTCCTCGCCTGATACAAGGAGGGACACAGACAATAAGGAGGAGGCATGGGGACCCAGATTAGGGAATGACAAACCAATGCATATAAGAAATACAGGGAACATATGATGAAAATCCTATCGAGGAAGACAATGAAGCTCCTATTAGGAGCAAGAGATAGAGGACTACGAAGTCCTTTAGTGACGATTTCATTGTGTACCTCATGGATGATACTCCCATTTTCATTTGAGAAGCTTATGAATCTCTAGATGTTGACTACTAGAAGGAAGCAGTCCATAGTGAGATGTATTCCATCATGGTCGCCCCTATGGTTGCAAACCAGTGGATGTAAGAGCATGTACAACCGGACTTGGCGCACCGGACGACCCCTCACATGGCTGCCAGGCAGCCACACACCTCAAATTCAAACCCTCAAAACCGTGCATGTGGATCATATAGCAAAATTCATCACAATTCAACAGTTCGACAAATGCAACAAAGAAAAATAAATCATAGTTCAACAATCCGGACAAGCCAAAATGAAATTCAAGTCCCAGCATGAGGGATCACTTGCTGGACACCAGTCGTGTCGCCTGCTTTGCCGCGTCCATCCCCGCCGCCTACTCTACCTCTATCTATGTTGTCTACTCCACTACTGCCATTGTCGCTCTCGCCGCCTCGTACTCACTACGTTCTTTGATTTCCTTCTTCTTTCTAACGGCACATATCTTTGCTTGCTCATCCAATAGGCTTGCATCGTCCAATATTATCCTTGAATTCTCCATGTATCGAGAAAGTTGCAACCTCTCCTTCTCAATCTCTATTGATCCAAAAGTCTGGGCCTTCTCGATTCATTTGACACACACCCCTTTCTTCTCCAATTTTATCTTCTCCCTCTCAATTGCTAACTTGTTGCTCTCATTTACCAACTTTTGGTGTTCACCATCTCTCAGTCTCAATCCATCCTTTCTTTTTGCGAATCTAACATGAGCTTGTACTTCTGCTCTTTCTTGTTCTCCCTTACGGAGAAAATGCCCATCCATGTGGTGGACATTTTTGTCGCCGCAGTGTCATGGGCGGCCCTCCCTTTCTACCACTTGTGTTCCATCACTTGCCGGTTATTCATCCACACATCAAATTTTACATCCCCCCTACAACTTATCCCTCTTCTTCATCCAACCCAATTGATTGATGAGAGATTAAGCCATCTCATTCTTTCTCTTGCTAGCCTTGAGATCATCCACAAGTAGTGTCCACTTTGATTTGCCATCCAATAGCACCAAACAATGGCCAAAACCAGATGGCTTCTTCTTTGTCTGTTGGCACATAGTGGCCGCCACCGTCTAGAAAACAATAAGTATAACAATGAGAATGCAACGAAAAAACAAAAATTCAAATGATGACATAATGAAGTAATTGAACTTACATGAGTTGACACTCCCATCCCACTTTGAGGGTGGCTAATCACTTGTGCATAGTAGGCGACATACTTGTTCATTTCCCATTGAATGACACCACATTGATGTTTGAAGGTTTAGTGCCAATTTGGATTTGGAGGAGACTTGAGAAAAACACACTCGCATGTTTACATATCAGTATTGTTGGAAATATGCCCTAGAGGCAATAATAAAAATGGTTATTATTATATTTCCTTGTTCATGATAATTGTCTATTGTTCATGCTATAATTGTATTAACTGGAAATCGTAATACATGTGTGAATACATAGACCACAACATGTCCCTAGTGAGCCTCTAGTTGACTAGCTCGTTGATCAATAGATGGTTATAGTTTCCTGACCATGGACATTGGATGTCATTGATAACGGGATCACATCATTAGGAGAATGATGTGATGGACAAGACCCAATCCTAAGCATAGCACAAGATCATGTAGTTCGTTCGCTAAGAGCTTTTCTAATGTCAAGTATCATTTCCTTAGGCCATGAGATTGTGCAACTCCCGGATACCGTAGGAATGCTTTGGGTGTACCAAATGTCACAACCTAACTGGGTGGCTATAAAGGTGCACTATAGGTATCTCCGAAAGTGTTTGTTGGGTTGGCACGAATCGAGACTTGGATTTTTCACTCCATATGACAGAGAGGTATCTCTGGGCCCACTCGGTAATGCATCAACATAATGAGCTCAATGTGACTAAGGAGTTAGTCACGGGATCATGCGTTATGAAACGAGTAAAGAGACTTGCCAGTAATGAGATTGAACGAGGTATTGGGATACCGACGACTGAATCTCGGGCAAGTAACATACCGGTGGACAAAGGGAATTGTATACGGGATTGATTGAATCCCTGAAATCGTGGTTCATCCGATGAGATCATCGTGGAACATGTGGGAGCCAACATGGGTATCCAGATCCCGCTGTTGGTTATTTCCCAGAGAACGTCTCGGTCATGTCTGCATGGTTCCCGAACCCGTAGGGTCTACACACTTAAGGTTCGGTGATGCTAGAGTTGTTATGGGAAATTGTTTGTGGTTACCGAAGGTTGTTCGGAGTCCCAGATGAGATCCCGAACATCATGAGGAGTTTCGGAATGGTCCGGAGGTGAATATTTATGTATGGGAAGTCCAGTTTCAGTCATCGGAATGGTTTCGGGGGATATCAATATTGTACCGGGACCATTGAAAGGTGTCCGGAGGTCCACCGGGTGGGGCCACCTACCTCGGGGGACTTAATGGGCTGAATATGAGAGGGAACCAGCCCCCTAGTGGGCTGGTGCACCCCCCAAGGGCCCAAGGCGCCCAGGGTTTGGAAACCCTAGGGGAGGGGGCGCCTCCACCTTGCTTGGGGGGAAAGTCTCCCCCTCCTGGCCGCCATCCCCCCTCTAGATGGGATCTAGAGGGGCCGACCCCCTCTCCCCTTCACCCTATAAATGGAGGGAGGGTGGGAGGGCTGCAACACCCCTTCACTGGTGCAGCCCCTCCCTCCTCCAACACCTCCTCCTCCTCCGTAGAGCTTGACGAAGCCCTGCAGAAAATCCACAAGCTCCACCACCACGTCGTTGTGCTGCCGGAGCTCTCCCTCAACTTCTCCTCTCCCCTGGCTGGATCAAGAAGGAGGAGACGTCCCCGGGTTGTACGTGTGTTGAACGCGGAGGCGCCGTCCGTTCGACGCTAGATCGAATCTTCCGCGATTTGAATCACCGCGAGTACGACTCCATCAACCGCGTTCTTGTAACGCTTCCGCTTAGCGATCTTCAAAGGTACGAAGATGCACTCCCTCTTTCTCTTGTTGCTAGAATCTCCTAGATTGATCTTGGTGATACATAGGAAAATTTTGAATTATTGCTACGTTCCCCCAAAAGTGGCATCATGAGCTAGGTCTATGCATAGATTCTATGCACGAGTAGAACACAAAGTAGTTGTGGGCGATGATTTGTTCAATTTGCTTACCGTTACTAGTCTTATCTTGATTCAGCGACATTGTGGGATGAAGCAGCCCGGACAGACCTTACACGTACACTTACGTGAGACAGGTTCCACTGACTGACATGCACTTGATGCATAAGGTGGCTAGCGGGTGTCTGTCTCTCTCACTATAGTCGGATCGGATTCGATGAAGAGGGTCCTTATGAAGGGTAAATAGCAATTGGCATATCACCGTTGTGGCTTTTTAGTTAAGAAAAGTTCTTGCTAGAAACCCATAGCAGCCACGTAAAACATGCAACAACAATTAGAGGACGTCTAACTTGTTTTTGCAGGGTATGCTATGTGATGTGATATGGCCAAAAGGATGTGATGAATGATATATGTGATGTATGAGATTGATCATGTTCTTGTAATAGGAATCACGACTTGCATATCGATGAGTATGACAACAGGCTGGAGCCATAAGAGTTGTCCTAATTTATTGTATGACCTGCATGTCAATGTAAACGCCATGTAATTACTTTACTTTATTGCTAACTGTTAGCCATAGTAGTAGAAGTAATAGTTGGCGAGACAACTTCATGAAGACACGATGATGGAGATCATGGTGTCATGCCGGTGACGAAGGTGATCATGCCGCGCCTCGAAGATGGAGATCAAAGGCGCAAGATGATATTGGCCTATCAGGTCACTTTATGATTTGCATGTGATGTTTGTCATGTTTACATCTTATTTGCTTAGAACGACAGTAGCATAAATAAGATGATCCCTCACTAAAATTTCAAGAAAGTGTTCCCCCTAACTGTGCACCATTGTGAAAGTTTGTTGTTTCGAAGCATCACGTGATGATCGGGTGTGATAGATTCTAATGTTCACATACAACGGGTATAAGCCAGATTTACACATGCAAAACACTTAGGTTGGCTTGACGAGCCTAGCATGTACAGACATGGCCTCGGGACACGAGAGACCGAAAGGTCGAACATGAGTCGTATAGTAGATACGATCAACATGGAGATGTTCCCCGATGATGACTAGTCCGTCTCACGTGATGATCGGACACGACCTAGTTGACTCAGATCATGTATCACTTAGATGACTAGAGGGACGTCTATCTAAGTGGGAGTTCATTAAATAATTTGATTAGATGAACTTAATTATCATGAACATAGTCAAAAGGTCTTTGCAAATTATGTCGTAGCTTACGCTTTAGTTCTACTATTTTAGATATGTTCCTAGAGAAAATTTAGTTGAAAGTTGATAGTAGCAATTGTGTGGACTAGGTCCGTAAATTGATGATTGTCCTCATTGCTGCGCAGAAGGTGTATGTCCTTAATGCACCGCTCGGTGTGCTGGACCTAGAACATCGTCTGTGGATGTTGCGAACATCTGACATACATGTTTTGATGACTACATGATAGTTCAGTAATGTTAAACGGTTTAGAATTGAGGCGCCGAAGACGATCTTGAAACGTCGCGGAACATATGAGATGTTCCGAGAGCTGAAATTGTGATTTCATGCCCGTGCCCACGTCAAGAGGTATGAGACCTCCGACGAGTTTCTTAGCCTACAAACTAAGGGAGAAAAGCTCAATCATTGAGCATGTGCTCAGATTGTCTGAGTACTACAATCACTTGAATCGAGTGGGAGTTAATCTTTCAGATGAGATAGTGATGTTTCTCCAAAGTCACTGCCACCATGCTACTAGAGCTTCATGATGAACTATAACATATCAGGGATATATATGATGATCCTTGAGCTATTCATGATGTTTGACGCTGCGAAAGTAGAAATCAAGAAGGAGCATCAATTGTAAAGGGTTAGTGAAACCACTAGTTTCAAGAAGGGCAAAGGCAAGAAGGGATACTTCATGAAACGACAAATGAGTTGCTGCTGCAGTGAAGAAACCCAAGGTTGAACGCAAAGCCGAGACTAAGTGCTTCTGTAATGAGGGGAACGTTCATTGAAGCAGAACTACCCTAGATACTTGGTAGATGAGAAGGCTGGCAAGGTCGACAGAAGTATATTGGATATACATTATATTAATGTGTACTTTACTAGTACTCATAGTAGCACCGGGTAATAGATACCGGTTCGGTTGCAAAGTGTTAGTAACTCGAAATAAAAGGCTACGGAATAAACGGCGACTAGATAAAGGCGAGGTGTCGATATGTGTTGGAAGTATTTCCAAGGTTGATGTTATCAAACATCGCACGCTCCCTCTACCATCGGGATTGGTGTTAAACCTAAATAATTGTTATTTGGTGTTTGCGTTGAGAATAGACATAATTGGATTATGTTTATCGCAATACAGTTATTCATTTAAGGAGAATAATGGTTACTCTGTTTATTTGAATAATACCTTCAATTGTCTTGCACCTAAAATGGATGGTTTATTGAATCTCGATCGTAGTGATACACATGTTCATGCCAAAAGATATAAGATAGTAATGATAGTACCACTTACTTGTGGCATTGTCATTTGGGTCATATTGGTATAAAACACATGAAGAAGATCCATGTTGATGGATCTTTGGACTCACTCGTTTTTGAAAACTTTGAGACATGCGAACTATGTCTATTGGTATGTACGCATGAAGAAACTCCATGCAGATGGATCGTTTGGACTCACTTGATTTTGAATCACTTGAGACATGCAAATCACACCACATGGGCAAGATGACTGAAAAGCCTCGTTTTCAGTAAGATGGAACAAGAAAGCAACTTGTTGGAAGTAATACATTTTGATGTGTGCAGTCCAATGAGTGCTGAGGCACGCAGTGGATATCGTTATGTTCTTACTTCACAGATGATTTGAGTAGATGCTAAGTATATTTACTTGATGAAACACAAGTCTGAATTATTGAAAGGTTCAAGTAATTTTAGAGTGAAGTTGAAGATCGTCGTGACAAGAGGATAAAATGTCTATGATATGATCATAGAGATGAATATCTAAGTTACGAGTTTGGTACAAAATTAAGACATCGTGGAAATTGTTTCACAACTAATACCGTCTGGAACACCATAGTGTGATGGTGTGTCCGAACATCATAGTTGCACCCTATTGGATATGGTGCATACCATGATGTTTCTTATCGAATTACCACTATCGTTTATGGGTTAGGAATTAGAGACAACCGCATTCACTTTAGATAGGGCACCACGTAATTCCGTTAAGATGACACTGTATGAACTATGGTTTAGAGAAACCTAAGCTGTCATTTCTTAAAAGTTTGGGGCTACGACGCTTATGTGAAAAGTTTTAGCCTGATAAGTTCGGACCCAAAGCGGATAAATGCATCTTCATAGGACACCCAAAACAGTTGGGTATACGTCCTATTTCAGATCCGGAAGCAAAAGTGATTGTTTCTAGAAACGGGTCCTTTCTCGAGGAAACGTTTCTCTTGAAAGAATTGAGTGGGAGGATGGTGGAGACTTGATGAGGTTATTGAACCATCACTTCAACCAGTGTGTAGCAGGGCACATGAAGTTGTTCCTGTGGCGCCTACACCAGTTGAAGTGGAAGCTGATGATAGTGATCATGAAACTTCGGATCAAGTCACTACCAAACCTCGTAGGTCGACAAGGACGCGTACTGCTTCAGAGTGGTACGGTAATCCTATCTTGGAGGTCATGTTGCTAGACAACAATGAACCTACGAGCTATGGAGAAGCAATGGTGGGCCCGAATTCCGACAAATGGCTCGAGGCCATAAAATCCGAGAGAGGATCCATGTATGAAAACAAAGTGTAGACTTTGGAAGAACTACTTAATGGTCGTAAGGCTGTTGGGTACAGATGGATTTTAAAAGTAAGACGGACAATGATGGCAAGTGTCACCATTAAGAAAGCTCGACTTGTCGTTAAGATGTTTTCCGACAAGTTCAAGGAGTTGACTACGATGTGATTTTCTCACTCGTAGCGATGCTAAGAGTCTGTTGGAATTATATTAGAAGTTACTGCATTATTTATGAAATCTTGCAGATAGGATGTCAAAACATTGTTTCCTCGATGTTTTTCTTGAGGAAAGGTTGTATGTGATACAACCAGAAGGTTTTGTCAATCCTAAAAGATGCTAACAAGTATGCAAAGCTCCAACAATCCTTCTAAGGACTGGTGTAAGCATCTCGAAGTTGGAATATACGCTTTGATGAGATGATCAAAGATTTTGAGTTTATACAAAGTTTATGAGAAACTTGTATTTCCAAAGAAGTGAGTGGGAGCACTATAGGATTTCTAATGAGTATATGTTGTTGACATATTGTTGATCGGAAATGATATAGAATTTCTGGAAAGCATATAGGGTTATTTGAAAAGTGTTTTTCAATGGAAAACCTGGATTAAGCTACTTGAACATTGAGCATCAAGATCTATAAGGATAGATCAAAATCGCTTGATAGTACTTTCAAATGAATACGTACCGTGAGAAGATTTTGAAGGAGTTCAAAATAGATCGGCAAAGAAGGAGTTCTTGGCTGTGTTATAAGGTGTGAGTATTGAGTAAGACTCAAGACCTGACCACAGCAGAGGAGAGAGAAATGACGAAGGTCGTCCCCTATGCTCTACAGTATGATGTGCTGTGTATCGCACCAGAAGTGTGCCTTGCCATGAGTCAGTCAAGGGGTACAAGAGTGATCCAGGAATGGATCACTAGACAACGGTCAAAGTTATCCTTAGTGGACTAAGGAATTTTTCTCGATTATGGAGGTGGTAAAAGAGTTTGCCGTAAAGGGTTACGTCGATGCAAACTTTGACACTAATCTGGATGACTCTGAGTAGTAAACCGGATTCATATAGTAGAACAATTATTTGGAATAGTTCCAAATAACGCGTGGTAGCAGCATCTACAAGATGACGTAGAGATTTGTAAATCACACACGGATGTGAAGGGTTCAGACCCGTTGACTAATAACCTCTCTCACAAGCAAGATATGATCAAACCCCATGGGTGTTGGATTCATTGAAATCACATAGTGATGTGAACTAGATTATTGACTCTAGTGCAAGTAGGAGACTGTTGGAAATATGCCCTAGAGGCAATAATAAAAATGGTTATTATTATATTTCCTTGTTCATTATAATTGTCTATTGGTCATGCTATAATTGTATTAACTGGAAACCGTAATACATGTGTGAATACAGAGACCACAACATGTCCCTAGTGAGCCTCTAGTTTACTAGCTCGTTGATCAATAGATGGTTAGGGCTTCCTGACCATGGACATTGGATGTCATTGATAATGGGATCACATCATTAGGAGAATGATGTGATGGACAAGACCCAATCCTAAGCATAGCACAAGATCGTGTAGTTCGTTTGCTAAGAGCTTTTCTAATGTCAAGTATCATTTCCTTAGACCATGAGATTGTGGAACTCCCGGATACCGTAGGAATGCTTTGGGTGTACCAAACGTCACAACGTAACTGGGTGGCTATAAAGGTGCACTACAGGTATCTCTGAAAGTGTGTGTTGGGTTGGCACGAATCGAGACTGGGATTTGTCACTCCGTATGACGGAGAGATATCTCTGGGCCCACTCGGTAATGCTTCATCATAATGAGCTCAATGTGACTAAGGTGTCCGGAGGGGTTATCGGTATTGTACCGGGACCACTGAAATGTGTCCGGAGGTCCACCAGGTGGGGCCACCTGCCCCGGGGGACTTAATGGGCTGAATATGGGAGGGAACCAGCCCCCTAGTGGGCCGGTGCTCCCCCCAAGGGCCCAAGGCGCCTAGGGTTTGGAAACCCTAGGGGAGGGGGTGCCTCCACCTTGCTTGGGGGGCAAGTCTCCCCGTCCTGGCCGCCACCCCCTCTAGATGGGATCTAGAGGGGGCGGGCCCCTCTCCCCTTCACCCTATAAATAGAGGAAGGATGGGAGGACTGCAACACCCCTTCCCTGGCGCATCCCCTCCCTCCTCCAACACCTCCTCCTCCTCCGTAGAGCTTGGCGAAGCTCTGCAGAAAATCCACAGGCTCCACTACCATGCTGTCGTGTAGCCAGAGCTCTCCCTCAACTTCTCCTCTCCCCTTGCTGGATCAAGAAGGAGGAGACGTCCCCGAGCTGTACGTGTGTTGAATGCGGAGGCGCCGTCCGTTTGGCGCTAGATCGGATCTTCCGCGATTTGAATAACTGTGAGTATGACTCCATCAACCGCGTTCTTGTAACACTTCCGCTTAGCGATCTTCAAAGGTACGAAGATGCACTCCCTCTTTCTCTCGTTGCTAGAATCTCCTAGATTGATCTTAGTGATACATAGGAAAATATTGAATTATTGCTACGTTCCCCAACAAGTATGATATTAACACTACTATTTCTATCGTATTTAAGGATTAAATTAATCAGAAATTGCAAATTTACCCAACATGATGTATTGGTGTGGCATGCCATCTCATCCACACACGTGCATGGCATGTTCATACGTTAATCTAGATTAGTAGAACCCCATAGTGGTTCTTGGCTATTGCTCCCCTGTTTTTGTGAAGAGTGGAGGCTTATGGTTTGAGCTAGAAGACCATTGATTTGGTTTGATATGAATTTGATCATGGTTGGTATGATGCAATTTCTAGATAGGAGTTCCAATATTGGCTTACCATGGGCTACTTTCTATAGAGGATTCCATCATAGATTTAGCTTGAGCAATGGGCGGGCAAGTCTCGAAAGATCGATCATCTAACATGTTGACTAGATGTTGCTTCATGTTCAGGATGAAAGGCAGATATATAATCTTCACTGGTTAAACCCTGAATAACACACTCGCATTGTCCCCTCCTTTGCCAAAAAGGTTTCACACCACGCTTTATAGATAAAGCCATAACCACGATACAACCACATCCAAAAACGGAGGTTCACAATGAACAACAACAAATTAGTGCCCCCTAGACTCCGGGGAGAATCTGTGCCAAAAACATATCACAAAGCTCAGAAGAATAAAAAGAAAAACGTTCTACCTGGGGCACCAACACAACAAGCCCACAAAAAACAAATAGTCCCAAGAGAATGAGGATAACTAATACTTTCTCCATTCCTAACTATAAGACATCGGGGGAGTTCGGGAGTGTAAATTGAACTCTCCCAACGTCTTATATT